>NC_139994.1:10992702-11125740 GCF_964263955.1 Coregonus lavaretus | reverse complement strand
GGAGGAGAGGAAAGGGGAGGAGAGGAGAGGAAGAGGAGGAGGAGAGGAGAGGGAGGAGGGAGAGGAGAGGAGAGGGAGAGGGGAGAGGGGGAGGAGGAGGAGAGGAGGAGGAGGTAGAGAGGAGGATAAGTGGAGAGGGACGGAGGGGGAGAGGAGGAAGAGAGGAGAGGGGAGGGGAGGAGGGGAGTGGAGGAGGAGAGGGGAGGAGGGGACAGGAGGAGGAGAGGAGAGGGGAGGAGAGGAAGAGGAGGAGGGGAGGGGAGGGGAGGGGAGGGGAGGGGAGGGGAGGAGGAGAGGGGAGGGGAGGGGAGGAGGGGAGGGGAGAGGAGGAGGAGAGGAGAGGGGAGGAGGGGAGAGGAGGAGGAGGAGGGGAGGGGAGGGGAGGGGAGGGGAGGGGAGGGGAGGGGAGGGGAGGGGAGGAGGGGAGAGGAGGAGGAGATGGGAGGAGGGGAGAGGAGGAGGAGAGGAGAGGGGAGGAGGGTAGAGGAGGAGGAGAGGAGAGGGGAGGAGAGGAAGAGGAGGAGAGGGAGAGGAGGAGGAGAGGAGAGGGGAGGAGGAGTGGAGAGGGGAGGAGGGGGAGAGGAGGGGGAGAGGAGGAGGAGAGGAGAGGGGACGAGAGGAGGAGGAGGAGGAGGAGCAGGAGGAGGAGGAGGAGAGGGGACGAGAGGAGGAGGAGGAGGAGGAGGAGGAGAGGAGAGGGGAGGAGGGGGAGAGGAGGAGGAGTGGAGAGGGAGGAGGGGGAGAGGAGGAGGAGAGGAGAGGGGACGAGAGGAGGAGGAGGAGAGGAGAGGGGAGGAGAGGAAGAGGAGGAGGAGATGGGAGGAGGGGGAGGAGGAGGAGAGGAGAGGGGAGGAGGGTAGAGGAGGAGGAGAGGAGAGGAGAGGAAGAGGAGGAGAGGGAGAGGAGGAGAGGAGGAGAGGAGAGGGGAGGAGGAGTGGAGAGGGGAGGAGGGGGAGGAGGAGGGGGAGAGGGGAGAGGAGAGGAGGAGGAGGAGGAGAGGAGGAGGAGGAGGAGGAGGAGGAGGAGGAGGAGGAGGAGGAGGAGGAGGAGGAGGAGGAGGAGGAGGAGGAGGAGAGGGGAGAGGAGGAGGAGGAGGAGGAGGAGGAGGAGAGGAGAGGGGAGGAGGGGGAGAGGAGGAGGAGAGGGGACGAGAGGAGGAGGAGGAGAGGAGAGGGGAGGAGGGGAAGAGGAGGAGAGGAGAGGGGACGAGAGGAGGAGGAGGAGGAGAGGAGAGGGGAGGAGGGGGAGAGGAGGAGGAGAGGAGAGGGGACGAGAGGAGGAGGAGGAGGAGAGGAGAGAGGAGGAGGGAGAGAGGAGGGAGGAGGGGGAGTGTAAATCACCCCACTAGCAACTATTCATTATTTCCTATTCTCACCTCTTCACCACAATCAAAGTCCCTAAATGACAACACAGAGCAACACATAACAATTTCAGGGCTCCCTTGCAAAAGAGACCTTTGTCTCAATGGGACTCCCTGTTCAAATAAAGGTAAAATAAAACACAGTGGATGGTAATAGAACAATAATCCTCTACTGGAACCATCGGAGTCCACACATCAGCTATAGGGCTACACATAGAATGTGATGACTGTCGCACGTGATGACGGATCTTCCCATACAAGTTACAGTGGTGTAGAATGAAGTTGCCCCTAGGTACAGATCTAGGATCAGCTTCCTGATCCCCCTTATCCTAACCTTTACCATTAGTGGGGAAATGCAAAACTGACCCAAGATCCGCATCTAGGGCCAACTTCACTCTACTCCTTGTACAGTACAGTGTCTCTGGAAGCCCTAGTTAACCTAGCAGAGCTTATGAACTACAATGGTAGAGAAAGCAGAGAGGTTGAGTGTGTTGAGGTGATCACACACACACACTCCGCCACCCGAAGAGCAGGGGCCTTGACAAATAGTTTGACTTCATCATCATGAAGCTCTCTAGTCATCTAGTCTCTAACAGCAAAAAGAGGATTGAGGCTTAATCATCAAGACTGCATGGTGGAGTGTGATTCAAAACATACCTTAATCCACTTATTGATAGATAGTGCAAGGGAAAAACTTCATAGCTTCCTGAAATGTGTCAGATAGCAACAGTGGAGACAGGACAGACGGGGAGAGATCCTGTCAAGCTAAATCTAAAGCGATGAAATCCACACATCATATGTCAGCTAGACGTTGGACAGACTTATTGATAGATGTTGTGAGGAAAAAACGACCTGCAATACTGTCAGTTTCTGAAAATGTGTTGGATGGTGGCTCAGTAGTAAGGTAGGACTGGAAAGTAATTAAATGTATTTCACAACTGGATAAAGCTATGAAATATAGACGTAATTTCTCAGGGAGTCTTATGCACAGGTTCGTAGGAATACAGACATAAATGTATAAACAGCTGTTCTGATATTCTCCCATATCTATTCTCAAGGGACTTTTGGACCATTGAAACACAATCAAACGCAGAACACATTCATTTTCTCCAATCTTATGGACAAATAGATTAACTTCAAGCCTATATCCCTTTATAATTTTGCACAGATTCTTTTCCTACCCAAATCAACCAAACCACTGCTAGATCCAATGCAACAATCTGAGTGGAGAAAGGAAGAAAGAGGTGCTTCCTCCCTTGCATATATTTTGTAAATCAGGATTAAGGACAAATGGTAAAGCAGGTTGATTGAATCGGCCGCCCTTCCGTCTTTCTCGCCGTTCTAAGCCCCATGGCGGCATCAGGAGGAGGGAGATAAAGGGATTTAGCTCTTCTACAGATTCACAGCGAGTCTTCTTATCCGCACCACCACATAGATTGTTTTCAACTAGCCCGACAACACCCGACAACGCCAGACAATGCCACGCTCTCCAGTCACAAGTGATAGATTTTTTAATCCACACTTTGATATCTCCCGATACCACTTTGATACACAAACAGGGTATCATGGCGTGCTGCGGTGTTGGTGCTGTTAGGGTGATGTGTTGTTCTCACACACGTTTCAATTCCTATATAGAGTTATGACAAGTCGGGGAAAGGAGCCGATGGTTTTTGTTTTGGTGAATAGATGTTAAATACCTTAGCTCCATAGGACACGATGCTGGTGGGGAATTATGTACAGTATCTCACAAAAGTTAGTACACCCCTCACATTTTTGTAAATATTTGAGTATATCTTTTCATGTGACAACACTGAAGAAATGACACTTTGCTACAATGTAAAGTAGTGAGTGTACAGCTTGTATAACAGTGTAAATAAATCAAAATAACACAACACACAGTGTCAATATTTTGTGTGGCCACCATCATTTTCCAGCACTGCCTTAACCCTCTTGGGCATGGAGTTCACCAGAGCTTCACAGGTTGCCACTGGAGTCGTCTTCCACTCCTCCATGACGACATCACGGAGCTGGTGGATGTTAGAGACCTTGCACTCCTCCACCTTCCGTTTGAGGATGCCCCACAGATGCTCAATAGGGTTTAGGTCTGGAGACATGCTGGAGACATGCTTGGCCAGTCCATCCCCTTTACCCTCAGCTTCTTTAGCAAGGCAGTGGTCGTCTTGGAGGTGTGTTTGGGGTCGTTATCATTTTGGAATACTGCTTCGAAGGGAGGGGATCATGCTCTGCTTCAGTATGTCACAGTACATGTTGGCATTCATGGTTCCCTCAATGAACCATGTCTCCCGAGTGGCGCAGTGGTCTAAGGCACTGCATCACAGTGCTAGCTGTGCCTCTAGAGATCCTGGTTCGAATCCAGGCTCTGTTGTAGCAGGCCGTGACCGGGAAACCCATGGGGCGGTGCACAATTGGCCCAGGGTAGGGGAGGGAATGGCTGGCAGGGATGTAGCTCAGTAGGTAGAGCATGGTGTTTGCAATGCCAGGGTTGTGGGTTCGATTCCCACGGGAGGCCAGTATAAAAAAAAAAGGTATGTACTAACTGTAAGTTGCTCTGGATAAGAGTGTCTGCTAAATGACTAAAATGTAATGAACTGTAGCCCCAGACCATGACACTCCCACCACCATGCTTGACTGTAGGCAAGACACACTTGTCTTTGTACTCCTCACCTGGTTGCTGCCACACATGCTTGACACCATCTGAACCAAATAAGTTTATCTTTGTCTCATCAGACCACAGGACATGGTTCCAGTAATCCATGTCCTTAGTCTGCTTGTCTTTAGCAAACAGTTTGCAGGCTTTCTTGTGCATCATCTTTAGAAGAGGCTTCCTTCTGGGACGACAGCCATGCAGACCAATTTGATGCAGTATGCGGAGTATGGTCTGAGCACTGACAGGCTGACCCCCCACCCCTTCAACCTCTGCAGCACGCATACGTCTATTTCCCAAAGACAATCTCTGGACGCTGAGCACGTGCACTCAACTTCTTTGGTCGACCATGGCGAGGCCTGTTCTGAGTAGAACCTGTCCTGTTAAACCGCTGTATGGTCTTGGCCACCGTGCTGCAGCTCAGTTTCAGGGTCTTGGCAATCTTCTTATAGCCCATCTTTATGTAGAGCAACAATTCTTTTTTTCAGATCCTCAGCGAGTTCTTTGCCATGAGGTGCCATGTTGAACTTCCAGTGACCAGTATGAGGGAGTGTGAGAGCGATGACACCAAATTTAACACACCTGCTCCCCATTCACACTTGAGACCTAGTAACACTAACGAGTCACATGACACCGGGGAGGAAAAATGGCTAATTGGGCCTATTTGGACATTTTCACTTAGGGGTGTACTCACTTTTGTTGCCAGCGGTTTAGACATTAATGGCTGTGTGTTGAGTTATTTTGAGGGGACAGCAAATGTACATTGTTATACAAGCTGTACACTCACTACTTTACATTGTAGCAAAGTGTCAATTCTTCAGTGTTGTCACATGAAAAGATATACTCAAATATTTACAAAAATGTGAGGGGTGTACTCACTTTTGTGAGATACTGTATATGTATACTGTAGTAGTGACACCCTACTTTTTCTCCACCACACTAATCCATGGAGAAACATTAGAAGGTGTTGATCGCAGAAACAGTGCCTCCAAACAACTATCTTAGCCCATTTTTGGCTAACAACCTAATTGCTAAGTAAAACCTGTGTCTCCTGAGAGAGACTGAGAGTAGGGTAGCAGGTGCAGTCATCTGGTTTTACTTCAAACCACCATACATGCCTCAACATTCTCCTGGAGAAAACAGTTCCTCAAAGGACTTCCACAGAGGTGAGATGGGTGTTGATGTGTGTACCGGTTCTGTGAGATGGGTGTGGCTGTGTGTACCAGTTCTGTGAGATGGGTGTGGCTGTGTATTCCAGTTCTGTGAGATGGGTGTGGCTGTGTGTACCGGTTCTGTGAGATGGGTGTGGCTGTGTGTACCAGTTCTGTGAGATGGGTGTGGCTGTGTGTACCAGTTCTGTGAGATGGGTGTGGCTGTGTGTACCAGTTCTGTGAGATGGGTGTTGATGTGTGTACCAGTTCTGTGAGATGGGTGTGGCTGTGTGTACCAGTTCTGTGAGATGGGTGTTGGGGCCTGAAACCTGCATTCAGAGACCATGCATGGTGAGTCAGATGGAATAATGTAGCTCATCTTTCACAGAAGGACTTTATCACAAAGTGGGAAATTAAGTAATTTGTGTTGAGTGATAATGTTAAAACGCCACATTCAAACATTTTATTTATTTTTAGGGGGACTTAAAAGGATGCACAAGATGGAATAACATTACAGGGAATACAGTGAGGGAAAAAAGTATTTGATCCCCTGCTGATTTTGTACGTTTGCCCACTGACAAAGAAATGATCAGTCTATAATTTTAATGGTAGGTTTATTTGAACAGTGAGAGACAGAATAACAACAACAAAAATCCAGAAAAACGCATGTCAAAAATGTTATAAATTGATTTGCATTTTAATTAGGGAAATAAGTATTTGACCCCCTCTCAATCAGAAAGATTTCTGGCTCCCAGGTGTCTTTTATACAGGTAACGAGCTACACAAGGCAGGAATGGGCTACAAGACCATCGCTAAGCAGCTTGGTGAGAAGGTGACAACAGTTGGTGCGATTATTCGCAAATGGAAGAAACACAAAATAACTGTCAATCTCCCTCGGCCTGGGGCTCCATGCAAGATCTCACCTCGTGGAATTGCAATGATAATGAGAACGGTGAGGAATCAGCCCAGAATTACACGGGAGGATCTTGTCAATGATCTCAAGGCAGCTGGGACCATAGTCACCAAGAAAACAATTGGTAACACACTACGCTGTGAAGGACTGAAATCCTGCAGTGCCCGCAAGGTCCCCCTGCTCAAGAAAGCACATATACAGGGCCGTCTGAAGTTTGCCAATGAACATCTGAATGATTCAGAGGAGAACTGGGTGAAAGTGTTGTGGTCAGATGAGACCAAAATGGAGCTCTTTGCAATCAACTCAACTCGCTGTGTTTGGAGGAAGAGGAATGCTGCCTATGACCCCAAGAACACCATCCCCACCATCAAACATGGAGGTGGAGACATTATGCTTTGGGGGTGTTTTTCTGCTAAGGGGACAGGTCAACTTCACCGCATCAAAGGGACGATGGACGGGGCCATGTACCGTCAAATCTTGGGTGAGAACCTCCTTCCCTCAGCCAGGGCATTGTAAATGGGTCGTGGATGGGTATTCCAGCATGACAATGACCCCAAACACACAGCCAAGGCAACAAAGGAGTGGCTCAAGAAGAAGCACATTAAGGTCCTGGAGTGGCCTAGCCAGTCTCCAGACCTTAATCCCATAGAAAATCTGTGGAGGGATCTGAAGGTTCGAGTTGCCAAACGTCAGGTTCGAAACCTTAATGACTTGGAGAAGATTTGCAAAGAGGAGTGGGACAAAATCCCTCCTGAGATGTGTGCAAACCTGGTGGCCAACTACAAGAAATGTCTGACCTCTGTGATTGCCAACAAGGGTTTTGCCACCAAGTACTAAGAAATGTTTTGCAGAGGGGTCAAATACGTATTTCCCTCATTAAAATGCAAATCAATTCATAACATTTTTTACATGCGTTTTTCTGGATTTTTTTGTTGTTATTCTGTCTCTCACTGTTCAAATAAACCTACCATTAAAATTATAGACTGATCATGTCTTTGTCAGTGGGCAAACGTACAAAATCAGCAGGGGATCAAATACTTTTTTCCCTCACTGAGTAAGTCATGAAACACAACCTTTTACATAAGCTGTTCTCTACCCTCTTGGTCCATGTTAAAGTTGCATCAGGAGTAACCACTTTCGTCACAATTCTATCTTTCATGTCTCTACGATACACACTATATACAGTGGGGAGAACAAGTATTTGATACACTGCCGATTTTGCAGGTTTTCCTACTTACAAAGCATGTAGAGGTCTGTAATTTTTATCATAGGTACACTTCAACTGTGAGAGACGGAATCTAAAACAAAAATACAGAAAATCACATTGTATGATTTTTAAGTAATTAATTAGCATGTTATTGCGTGACATAAGTATTTGATACATCAGAAAAGCAGAACTTAATATTTGGTACAGAAACCTTTGTTTGCAATTACAGAGATCATACGTTTCCTGTAGGTCTTGACCAGGTTTGCACACACTGCAGCAGGGATTTTGGCCCACTCCTCCATACCTTCTCCAGATCCTTTAGGTTTCGGGGCTGTCGCTGGGCAATACGGACTTTCAGCTCCCTCCAAAGATTTTCTATTGGGTTCAGGTCTGGAGACTGGCTAGGCCACTCCAGGACCTTAAGATGCTTCTTACGGAGCCACTCCTTAGTTGCCCTGGCTGTGTGTTTCGGGTCGTTGTCATGTTGGAAGACCCATCTTCAATGCTCTTACTGAGGGAAGGAGGTTGTTGGCTAAGATATCGCGATACATGGCCCCATCCATCCTCCCCTCAATACGGTGCAGTCGTCCTGTCCCCTTTGCAGAAAAGCATCCCCAAAGAATGATGTTTCCACCTCCATGCTCCACGGTTGGGATGGTGTTCTTGGGGTTGTACTCATCCTTCTTCTTCCTCCAAACACGGCGAGTGGAGTTTAGACCAAAAAGTTATATTTTTGTCTCATCAGACCACATGACCTTCTCCCATTCCTCCTCCAGATGGTCATTGGCAAACTTCAGATGGGCCTGGACATGCGCTGGCTTGAGCAGGGGGACCTTGCGTGCGCTGCAGGATTTTAATCCATGACGGCATAGTGTGTTACTAATGGTTTTCTTTGAGACTGTGGTCCCAGCTCTCTTCAGGTCATTGACCAGGTCCTGCTGTGTAGTTCTGGGCTGATCCCTCACCTTCCTCATGATCATTGATGCCCCACGAGGTGAGATCTTGCATGGAGCTCCAGACCAAGGGTGATTGACCGTCATCTTGAACTTCTTCCATTTTCTAATAATTGCGGCAACAGTTGTTGCCTTCTCACCAAGCTGCTTGCCTATTGTCCTGTAGCCCATCCCAGCCTTGTGCAGGTCTACAATTCTATCCCTGATGTCCTTACACAGCTCTCTGGTCTTGGCCATTGTGGAGAGGTTGGAGTCTGTTTGATTGAGTGTGTGGACAGGTGTCTTTTATACAGGTAACGAGTTCAAACAGGTGCAGTTAATACAGGTAATGAGTGGAGAACAGGAGGGCTTCTTAAAGAAAATCTAACAGGTCTGTGAGAGCTGGAATTCTTACTGGTTGGTAGGTGATCAAATACTTATGTCATGCAATAAAATGCAAATTAATTACTTAAAAATCATACAATGTGATTTTCTGGATTTTTGTTTTAAAAATTACAGACCTCTACATGCTTTGTAAGTAGGAAAACCTGCAAAATCGGCAGTGTATCAAATACTTGTTCTCCCCACTGTATATTAAAGTATGTGGACACCCCTTCAAATTAGTGGATTCGGCTATTTCAGCAACGGGTGTAAAAGGGGTATAAAATCGAGCACACAGCCATGCAATCTCCATAGACAAACATTGGCATCTCCAACTAGTCAATTCATAAAATGTCTGCCCTAATAGAGCTGCCCTGGTCAACTGTAAGTGCTGTTATTGTGAAGTGGAAAGGTTTAGGAGCAACAACGGCGGCTCAGCCGCGAAGTGGTAGGCCACACAAGCTCACAGAACGGGACTGCTTAAAAATCCTATGTCCTCAGTTGCAACACTCACTACCGAGTTCCAACGTCAGCACAATAACTGTTAGTCGGGAGCTTCATGAAATGGGTTTCCATGGCCGAGCAGCCGCACACAAGCCTAAGATCACCATGCGCAATGCCAAGTAAAGCTGGAATAAAGCTTGCTGCAATTGGACTCTGGAGCAGTGGAAACACGTTCTCTGGAATGATGAATCACGCTTCACCATCTGGCAGTCCGACGGACAAATCTGGGTTTGGCAGGTGCCAGGAGAATGCTACCTATCCCAATGCAAAGTGCCAACTGTAAAGTTTGGTGGAGGAGGAATAATGGTCTGGGGGTGTTTTTCATGGTTCGGGCTAGGCCCCTTTGTTCCAGTGAATGGAAATCTTAACACTACAGCATAAAATGACATTCTAGACGATTCTGTGCTTCCAACCTTGTGGCAACAGTTTCGTGTTTCAGCATGACAATGCCCCTGTACACAAAGCGTGGTCCATACAGAAATGGTTTGTCGAGATCGGTGTGAAAGAACTTGACTGGCCTGCACAGAGCCCTGATTTCAACCCCATCGAACACCTTTGGGATTAATTGTAACGCCAACTGCGAGCCAGGCCTAATCGCCCAACATCAGTGCCCAACCTCACTAATGCTCTTGGGGTTGAATGGAAGCAAGTCTCCGTAGCAATGTTCCAACATCTAGTGGAAAGCCTTCCCAGAAGAGTGGCGGCAGTTATAGCAGCAAAGGGGGACCAACTCCATATTAATGCCCATAATTTTGGAATGAGATGTAGTGTATATCATAATATCACGATATCTCCACAATATATTCTTGTATCATGATATCCCCACGATATACTGTATCATGTTATCTCAAAGAAAATCATAATATCAATCAATCAATTACTCAATCCATCATAATATAGTCATAATATATTCTCCCCTCACCTCTGAGAATCTCTGGACGTCCTGTGTGAGGGTCCCCACACGGCTCCAGTTGTAGAAGTTGAGGAACTTGACCACGGCTGGGTTCACTGCGTTGTCCGATGGAACCGTCCGGAAGAAGTTGGGGTACTTCTTCTTGTCGGCCAGAACAGGGGTTGTTGCCGCAAAGGAGAGCTGGAAAGAAAAGGACAGGTATAGAATAGTACATTTCTCACCAATAAACGTTGGCTAAATTCAAACTGATCCTGGTGTTCTGATAATAGGAGTTCAAGCCCAGAGATCTGAGCTTTAAACAGAGGCCTTAAATTGCCATCTGGGCTTTTAACAGAGGCCTTAAATTGCCATCTGAGATCTGAGCTTTAGACAGAGGCCTTAAATCGTCATCTGAGATCTGAGCTTTAGACAGAGGCCTTAAATCGTCATCTGAGATCTGAGCTTTAGATAGAGGCCTTAAATCGCCATCTGAGATCTGAGCTTTAAACAGAGGCCTTAAATCGCCATCTGAGATCTGAGCTTTAGACAGAGGCCTTAAATCGTCATCTGAGATCTGAGCTTTAGACAGAGGCCTTAAATCGTCATCTGAGATCTGAGCTTTAGACAGAGGCCTTAAATCGTCATCTGAGATCTGAGCTTTAGACAGAGGCCTTAAATCGTCATCTGAGATCTGAGCTTTAGACAGAGGCCTTAAATCGCCATCTGAGATCTGAGCTTTAGACAGAGGCCTTAAATTGTCATCTGAGATCTGAGCTTTAGACAGAGGCCTAAAATGAACACTCTCACACGTCTGTGGAAACGTCAGGGAAGCTCACACCTTCAGAGTGCCCACAGTAACAGGAGCTGTAAATGTTTGGTGGGAGTGACAGCTGGGATGGACGACCTTAACTGGCTGACTGAACGTGTGTGTATGTGTGTGTGTGTATATGCGTGTGAATTCATGAAAGACTCTGAGCCTAAGGTTAAATTAAAAGAGTTCCTCTCTAACAATCGTTTAGATGGGTTCTGTTTGGTTCCGCTTCCACTCATTTTCTTTGCCCAGAAAATGTGATACAAATTTGCTGTGTCGTTTTTAAATACATATTCAGTTCAAATACTGTACCATAAGCAGGTTTAAATCAATTCAGGTTCCAAATAAAATAGCTGAACTTTAAAAGAGATGTATCTCTATTTTATACTGCTTTCAAGATTTCAAACAGCAAGGACATAATTTTATGTAGCAAGCACTAGCTCTGGACACAGCACATTAGGCTACTTTCATTTGTGGAAAAATATGTTTTTCCTGGTACAGGTTGAAAATCAAATCATTGAGTGAACATGAGACATTTACTGCTATAGAATGTACAACATTTTCACACATCAATGTGTTCTCTCCCTTTGACCAACAGTAGGCTTACAGTATCTTCCACAGTATCTTATCTGTCCCTACACTACTGTGGAGGTGGAAGATTCTCTGGCTCTGCAAGTGGGAGGGAGAGGAGAGAGAGAGATACCGCCACATTGTCTCACGCATACTGAAAAAGTAGCGAGCTCTTGAAAAAGACATCATGGCAAAGTTAAAACTATGCAAATAGTCTGGGTAGCCATTTGTTTAGATGTTCAGGAGTCTTATGGCTTGGGGGTAGAAGCTGTTTAGAAGCCTCTTGGACCTAGACTTGGCACTCCGCAGGAAGATAACGTAGAATGGGAGACTTTGGCTTTGCAGAAATGTAGCCTAGTCCTGCCAGATCTGGAATGGTTGCCTATGTTCCATTAGCATGTTTAGCTAGCTGAGAGAAGAAAACTCATTGCACTCCAATTTCAATGTGTCCTATCTCTCGTTAAATGAATGACTGATATGAATCAACGCAGGGTTAATTACTGAGCAGAGAGAAATTAAACAGACACACTGATTCATGATAGCGATCAAAATGAGGATATTATCGTTCTGATTGAGGCTAAGGGTGTGTGTGTGAGAGTGTGCACATTTCTTGGAAGCAGGTTTAAGATTATAGAAGCCAACCATAGCACCTCCGCTCTGGGGTGCTATACTGTGATCTTCAAAATCCAGTGAAGACCAGTCAAGAATAATGGTTTTCCTATTTTCAAACACGTATTCTTGTATTCTCTCAACTCATATTGATGTCATACAGTATGCACAGTGAGTGTATAATTTTTTGGGGAAAGAGGTTAAGGCATTTGATTAATATAGCTTTCATGTTGATTATTTTCTCTACACTGAGAATGCATTTCACCTTGTATTCCTTATAGTAAACCTCATAACTGGACATTGATAGAATCCATATATTGAACCAATGTCAGTCAAACATTTACCAACAACATTCAGCAAACCTACAGCAAACCTCCAGCAGTCTATCATGCCTCAGTATTACCCCCTCTCTAGAACTCATTTCATTCCGGCGCCCTGTTGTTTCCCAAACCATCAGGGAGGATCCTGGAACAACACACGGATTACAAGCGTCAATTAAGGAGAGAAGAAACCCTTTATCTCAGTACCAGTGCTAAATCCAAAATCACCCAACAGTCTTAAAAGGGCTTTACTGGTTCTTTCCGCTGTAGTTTTAATCTCCGTTTAGCTACAGCTATTTGCTACACCCGCAACGGGAGAAGCTCCCATGGGTCTCCAATGAGAACCAGTGATTTTTTGCCCAAACACATAGATTGGGTTGAAGCCTCCTGTGACAGCCTGGGGAGAAAAGGGGAAGGGGTCAGAAGAGTTGCCGTGGTAATTATATACCTTGGGTAAATTACAGGAAAATCAGATACAAAACTATAAGGGCTTGATTGGAACCCGCATAGGGGTATAACATAGTATGACCACAGAATGAATATGAGTGTTGTAAAACTACTGCTACTACTACTACTACTACTACTACTACCACTACTACTACTACTACTACTACTACTACTACTACTACTACTACTACTACTGCTACTAGTGCTACTACTACTACTACTAGTACTACTACTACTACTACTACTACTACTACTACTACTGCTACTACTACTACTACTACTACTACTACTACTACTACTGCTACTAGTACTAGTACTAGTAGCAGTATGAAAATGTATGCACTCACTAACTGTAAGAGCATCTGCTAAATGACTAAAATGTAAAATGTACTACTACTACCACTACAAATACGACAATGACAACAACGACAACTACTACTAGCACTACTACAACTACTATTACCACTATTACTACACCTACTACTACTGCTATTACTACTACTACAATGACTACTGCTACTACGGCTACGACTATAACTACTACTACTACTACTACTGCTACTAGTACTACTACTAAAACTATTACGATGACAAAGACTACTACTACTACTACTACTACTACTACTACTACTACTACTACGATGACTATTACGGATAATGCTACTATTACTACTACTGCTACTATGACTACAACTAAAACTACTAAGACTACTACTACCACTACAAATACCGCTACTACTACTACTACTACTACTACTCCTACTACTACTACTCCTACTACTACTACTACTACTACTACTACTACTGCTGCTACTACGACTACTACTACTACTACTACTACTACTACTACTACTACTACTACTACTACTACTACTACTACTACTACTGCTGCTGCTGCTGCTGTTGCTGCTACTAATACTACTACTACTACTACCAGTGGTGGATTGTCATACTTGAGTAAAATTAAAGATACTTTAATAGAAAATGACTCAAGTAAACGTGAAAGTCACCCAGTAAAATACTACCTGAATAAAAGTCTAAAAGTATTTGGTTTTAAATGTACTTAAGTATCACAAGTACAAGTACAAGTATAAACCATTTCAAATTCCTTATATTAAGCAAACCAGACATCACGGTTTTCTTTTTATTTATTTATTTATTTATTTACGGATAGCCAGGGGCACACTCCAACACTCAGACACCATTTACAAACAAATAATTTGTGTTCAGTGAGTCCGCCAGATCAGCGGCAGTAGGGATGACCAGATATGTTCTCTTGATAGGTGTGTGAATTGGACCATTTTCCTGTCAAAATGTAACAAGTACTTTTGGGTGTCAAGGAAAATGTATGGAGTAAAAAGTACATTATTTTCTTTAGGAATGTAATGAAGTAAAAGTAAAACTACTTAAGTAGTACTTTAAAGTATTTTTACTTAAGTACTTTACACCACTGACGACTACTACTACTACAACTACTACTACTACCTCTACTACTACTGCTACTACTGCCGCTACTACTACTACTACTGCTACTACTACCACTACTACTACTACTACTGCTACTGCTACTACTACTACTATTACTCCTACTATTACTACTACTACTACTACTACTGCATGTGGTCCTCTGTAGCTCAGCTGGTAGAGCACGGCGCTTGTAACGCCAAGGTAGTGGGTTCGATCCCCGGGACCACCCATACACAAAAAATGTATGCACGCATGACTGTAAGTCGCTTTGGATAAAAGCGTCTGCTAAATGGCATATATATATATATATGCTGCTACTAATACTACTACTATTACTACCAGTGGTGGAAAAAGTACTCAATTGTCATACTTGAGTAAAAGTAAAGATACTTTAATAGAAAATGACTCAAGTAAACGTGAAAGTCACCCAGTAAAATATTACCTGAGTAAAAGTCTAAAAGTATTTGGTTTTAAATGTACTTATATATCAAAAGTAAATGGAATTGCTCAAATGTACTTAAGTATCAAAAGTACAAGTACAAGTATAAACCATTTCAAATTCCTTATATTAAGCAAACCAGACACCACGGTTTTCTTTGTATTTATTTATTTATTTACGGATAGCCAGGGGCACACTCCAACACTCAGACACCATTTACAAATGAAGCATTTGTGTTCAGTCAGTCCGCCAGATCAGAGGCAGTAGGGATGACCAGAGATGTTCTCTTGATAAGTGTGTGAATTGGACCATTTTCCTGTCAAAATGTAACGAGTACTTTTGGGTGTCAAGGAAAATGTATGGAGTAAAAAGTACATTATTTTCTTTAGGAATGTAGTGAAGTAAAAGTAAAAGTACTTAAGTAGTAATTTAAAGTTTTTTTACTTAAGTACTTTACACCACTGACGACTACTACTACTACAACTACTACTACTACCTCTACTACTACTGCTACTACTGCTGCTGCTACTACTGCTACTGCTGCTACTACTACTACTACTACTACTACTACTACTACTACTACTACTACTACCAACTAGTAGAATAAGAAGTGCAGTTAACAAAGAAGTGCAGTTAATATCAGCCCAGCAGTTAGATTTTTGAAGGGAACTGTCAGTTATTGTCATTTTTTTTCACATGGGTCTTGCAAAGATGTGTGACACTAGGACCCCAGGTAAATTATCCTGTTTAGATTTAGGGTCAAGTGACTAAGTGGTTATTATAGGTCACTAGCTTTTAAGTAACAAATCAAGGTTGCCCTTCTGTCTCCAAATCAATCTGAACCATCAAGCTGCCAATGGTGCAGAGGGTTTGGTGAGAAAGTCAGCATGTGAAATTATCTCAAACACAGCTGACAAAATGGGTCAGTCTTTGACTAAATACAGTAGAGTATTTTATTCATAAGGAAGACTTAAAATAGCACTATGATATCACATATCTCAGAGTGCTGTCTTACGTAACAAGATTTAAAAAGGTCTATTCAAATGTAATGGCCCTCTTTGGTGCGCACACACACACACACACACACACACACACACACACACAGACAGACACACACACACACTCTTCTTTCGCTGGCACAAGATTTACATTCTTTACAAGCCACCAGGATGGAGCTGCAGGTAGCCCTCCTTTCCATCAACTCCTATGAATCCCCTTTACCCTATACCTACACACACACTGAGGATTGCAACTCAGCAGGCAGATAGACAGAGCCACATGGACATCCTGTGTCTCCACTCTCCTCTCCATCAGGCTCGCAGTGCCAATGTTAATTAAAGCTGTAGAGATTGGGCCCCTGTCTGAGACTCCCCACCCACTGCAAGGTCACTGGGGCTTTGGTAATGAGTCTATGTCCCAAATGGCATCCTATTCCGTATATAGTGCACTACTTTTGACCAGTGCCCATAGGGAATAGGGTGCCATTTGGGACACACGAAGTCTAGGGATTATTGGAACCACGGTAGTAGTACAGTATTATGTCTTTGAGAATATCTGTGTGAATTACTCAGTGATACGATTGCTGGGGAAATCTATTGAGATGCGATTATAAATACAATGTTATCCATCTTTGTAGTTTGAGAGAAAATAAAGCCTGTTTGCTGTCTGCCTGTTTTCCATTTTGACTTTCAGCAGTTGAAATCAAACTAGTGATGTGGATGTAAGAGAGAGAATGAGAGAGAAGAAGAGATAGAATGATGAATAGAAAGAAAGAAAGAAAGAAAGAAAGAAAGAAAGAAAGAAAGAAAGAAAGAAAGAAAGAATATAAGAGAGAGGATGATACTGCATATAGAAAAAGAGAGAAAGAGAGCATATATATAAAGAGATAGACAGAGAGATCGATAAATGGTCCATTGCAGATTCTTAGAGCATGCCTTCTCACTGAATGAGGTCTGCTGTATCAGATTATTTGACACTTGACTGATCAGCTATAGGAGCTGTCTCTGTGATCAGGTATAGGAGCTGTCTCTGTGATCAGGTATAGGAGCTGTCTCTGTGATCAGGTACAGGAGCTGTCTCTGTGATCAGGTATAGGAGCTGTCTCTGTGATCAGGTATAGGAGCTGTCTCTGTGATCAGGTACAGGAGCTGTCTCTGTGATCAGGTATAGGAGCTGTCTCTGTGATCAGGTACAGGAGCTGTCTCTGTGATCAGGTATAGGAGCTGTCTCTGTGATCAGGTATAGGAGCTGTCTCTGTGATCAGGTATAGGAGCTGTCTCTGTGATCAAGTACAGGAGCTGTCTCTGTGATCAGGTATAGGAGCTGTCTCTGTGATCAGGTATAGGAGCTGTCTCTATGATCAGATATAGGAGCTGTCTGTGTGATCAGATTTAGGAGCTGTCTCTGTGATCAGGTATAGGAGCTGTCTCTGTGATCAGGTATATGAGCTGTCTCTGTGATCAGGTATAGGAGCTGTCTGTGATCTGGTATAGGAGCTGTCTCTGTGATCAGGTATAAGAGCTGTCTTTGTGATCAGGTACAGGAGCTGTCTCTGTGATCAGGTGTAGGAGCTGTCTCTGTGATCAGGTATAGGAGCTGTCTATGTGATCAGGTACAGGAGCTGTCTCTGTGATCAGGTATAGGAGCTGTCTCTGTGATCAGGTATAGGAGCTGTCTCTGTGATCAGGTATAGGAGCTGTCTCTGTGATCAGGTATAGGAGCTGTCTCTGTGATCAGGTACAGGAGTCAATAGATGGATAGTTTCATTCTCATTAAAGTCTCTAAGCCAATTCCACTGACTGATGCTTGGCAGGGCCAGGTATTGACAATGTTGCAGACTGTCTTATTAGACATAGGGCAAAGGACAGTATTTGACTAACAATGATCTTACCAAGTCAAGTGTCTCTTTGAGGAGGTAGAGAGATAATTGCCTCATATAAGGTGAGTTAAAGGCTAATTATTCTATCTAACTATGTTGACATTAATGCTAAGATCGGTATAATGTCCATAGAAATAACTAGATAAGGCCTATGAATAACGTGTCTCTGCGGGGTTACTGCATAATCAGAGATCATATTTACATTTACAGTAGAATAGTTTGCAACCTGGGTAAATTGATCCTGCATGAATTAAAGGCGATGGACTCAGCAACCTTTGCGAATACAAGCAGTTAATAGGGAAGGAGTGCACAGATACAAGAACCTGTAGCTACCATGGACCAATGCTTGGAGGTGTGATCTGCTAGAGACTGCTCCTGTTACAGAACTGTGTGTGTGTGTGTGTGTGTGTTCCTCCTTTACAGGGTCTTTATGTGGGCTTAACACTAGAACCGCCTGGCCTTTCAGCCTATAAATACCCGCTAGAGAACGTTGAGCACGTTGCCGGGCATCAGCTTTAGCATATGCGTCAGATGCATATCAACCCGCAAGGTGCGCAAACATAAGCACCAACGCTTGAGAAATGTGCATGAACAATTGTAAAGGATTAATTGGATAAAGACATTTTGTCACGTCTCCTCCCGTTGCTCCCCTCCGGCGCTCTGATTCGCCAGTCTACTGAGCCACCGGTCTGAGCGCACCACCTCGGCAACACCGGATTGGAAAACCAACGCACCCTAATCACCTCCAGCACACCTGCACCTCATCATCTCATCAGCACCCCTATTTAGCCCTGGACTGTTCTGGATGATGTTGTGTGTGATTGTTTAGCTTCGTGTTGTTATTCTCGTTATCATTATTAAGTAAACCTTGACCTTGTTAATTCCTGCGTCTGCGTCCTGCCTCTTCGTATCCTCAGAACGCGTCACAAATATTCGTGGAAATATATCCCTAACAAGATTTTAAAACAATAATTATTTGTTTGGATAGAGTCAAGGGTATATTTTGTATAATTCTACAAAGTCCTAGTGAAAACGTAGACCTATAGCATATTTTTGTTTCCCTTACAGTGTAATATATTTGATCAACTTTATTTGTAGATTTGATTAGTAATAGAGTTATAGTAAGTATTACAGTCTAGTTACAGCTTATTTTGAGTAAGTAGAAACTAAAAAGATAATAATAATAATATAACCAGCCAGGTGCGCAGGTGAAATTATTTGCCGTATTCCTAAACAAAAGCACAAGTTTATGAACAATTGTAAAGGATGAGTGGGAGCTGTGGTGCGCAGCGAAGAGGGAGAGCTGGACGCGTTGCTGCCTCAGCTTCCTCCTCCGCTGCCTAATTGGCTGCCTCTTTGGCTGCCTAATTAGGCTGCCTCATTGGCGGCATGCTTGGCGGCAGTAGCTGGTTTCTTGGCGTTCATGTGTTTCTCACGAAGCTCACATGCCAGATCCATGATGAAATCTCTCCTGCTGACTGACTGTCTTGTCAAGGCAGTGCTTGTACAACACGTGCGCGTTGATAGCGCCAATGTCGAGCACGTTGTAGAACACAGCAACAGGCCAGCGACGAGTACTTCCTTTTACAGAGTACATCCACACCAACCTATTGCATTAAATAAAATGTAACAGAAAAGGCTAAAATTATATAGAATAATAACAATAATATTAACGTAGTACAATATAATAAAAGGAGATCATATTTGGTGCATGGCAGATGGAAAGTCTATCTGTATATGGCAGAGTGTTGTTGTGCAGGGGGCGGCAGCTCCTGTCTCTGTTTGTTCACTGTTCCGAGCAGGCTAGTCTTCTTTGCCAGACTCCTGTCTTACCGTGGCAGTTGGGATCACCATCTCAGTTGGCCCTGTTCTGGTATTTCTGCGTTGAGGCTCAGGCATCGGAGACGGAGGCTCGACTCAGACGAAGCCTCTTCATCAGCAACGTCTCAACGTCGATTTCAAGATCAATATCTGAGCTCCTCTAAATTCTGCTGCATTCGTTTGGTTGGGCTTGCCATTGTGAACTACACACGTTGTATGTTGTACTCAGTGTCTGATATGACTCTCTGAGGGGGAATTATATACCCATTTACAGCCTTTCATAATAAAATAATTAGATCGCCAACAATTCTTCATCATCATTATACTATAGTTCTAAATTCAATTATCCTCTTCACCCTCCTCCTCATCCTCATCATTCAGATCATTCAATTATCAGTTTCTGTCTGGTTTCTATCGCCCATTCATCCATTGACGACATTCAGTGAGGAGAGAGACGCATTAGCGCCTGCGTACCAACGCCCTTCGGCACATTTGTCTTGGCCCCTTAAGTTAGTAATAGCTGTTTAAAAAAACTACTGAGCAATGTAAAATATCAATATTTAGGAAAAGTCAGTAAAGAAGCAGGTCAGTGGCCTTTGGCCTATGGTGGTTCTACTGTTAAAGAGGCAGGACATGTGGAGGCTAAAGATAAATAGCCACGCAATTATGGTCCTATACAGTTCAGTGTGTGTGTATGTAAGGGGGGGAGCTGTGTGTGTGTGTGTGTGTGTGTGTGTGTGTTCTTGTGCAAGTGCCCACACAACCTTTAATAGTTTGCAATTATGTCCAGTTAAAGAACATTAATGTTATTTCAGACAAATTTACTATTTCTTCAATACTTGGTACTACAACACAAGTTGCTCACCTCCAAACATTGATCAAGAACCTGGATCAAATATTGATTACTCCATAAATTTGGTAGAACCACATAATCAATAACACAGATGGCCACTAATGATTTAAAACAAGGTTAAACACTCAAGATGATAGAATCCTCTTCAAACATCACTCTATTCAAAATGTAAATAACCACAAGTAATACTTTTACTGGATCTGATTGTAAAATGCAACATTCCTATTGGCCAGGCACTAGGGAAGCATGAGGCTGCAATGCTTTATGGGATATCGATTGGACATGATTAGTTGGTCGGCCTGAGGTCAGGTAGATTGATGAATGAGCCGTGAGAATTCCCAAAACACTCCTGCTCAATCCATCCCAACCATAACATTATCCCAACAGAAAGCAAAAAGCTACAGTAAGGACACTGACAACACAAAAAGATGCTGAAATTCAATCAAACTCACACCTATCTTTGACGGTAGTCAACTGTACCTGGTAATAATGGTGCATTTTACAATACCCTAAGTGGTCACACTTTATTTGGATAGTCTGGAGAGTCATACTACTGTATCAGCAAACTATCTGTTGATAAGCAACTGCTTGCTCAGGTTACGGTTAGGGTTAGGTTTAGAATAAGGGTTAGGGTAAGGGTTATGGTTATGGTTAGGGAAAGGGTTAAGTTTAGGGTTAGGATAAGGGTTAAGGTTTCAAGTTTCACGTTGTATTAGTCATATGTACGGGATACACATGGTATACACGTCCAGCGAAATGCTTACTTGCAGGTTCCTTCTGGACAATGCAACAACAATAAATAATAAAAGATCATATGAACATAAAGTAAATGGGTCAGTAGAATAGAATAAAGATTTTAGCATAAGTATAGGGGTTAGGTTTAATAGATAGTTAGTTGAAATGTTACTGATAGGCTGAACATGACACCATCCAATGAGACACCATCCGATGTGACACCATCCAATGTGACACCATCCAATATGTGAGACCATTATTAGATGATACCTGGGACACCGTGCAGTATGTGAGACCATTATTGGATGACACCTTAGATACCATGCAGTATAAGAACCTCATTGGATGGCAGCTCAGACACACACCATGGAGTATTGGAGGCAGGGCCGTGCACAGACCATAAACTAATTTATCCCAATATTGCAAGTTCTGATATTGCAAAAATGTGGAATATAAATAGTCAATTGTCTGCCCTACATGCACAAACAAACAGCATTAGGATATCGTACAGCATTTTGGAAATATAGACCTGTAAACAAACAGATACAGTGAGGGAAAAAAGTATTTGATCCCCTGCTGATTTTGTATGTTTGCCCACTGACAAAGAAATCAGTCTATAATTTCAATGGTAGGTTTATTTGAACAGTGAGAGACAGAACAACAAAAAAATCCAGAAAAACGCATGTCAAAAATGTTATAAATTGATTTGCATTTTAATGAGGGAAATAAGTATTTGACCCCCTCAAAGATACAATCTTCCCAGCTCTGCAGATTTGGCTGAGACATAATTATTAGATCATTTGTTTGGGTACTGTCCATTTGTAGCTTGTTTCTGGACACAGGTCCAGGAATGGCTGAAGGATTGCAATATTTGCATGGAGCTGACCCTGCAGATAGCACTACTGGGTGATCTGAAAAGTCATAGTCAATCGTTCAATAATATAATAATACTTTTAGCAAAGATGTTTATTTTCAATTCACAAACTGTAGAAACAATGAGAATAGAAAGGATCAGAACTTTTGTAAAACATCACAGTACGGTTGAAAAATATATGGCAAATAGAAATCCAATATGGATGGTGTTAAGAGATAGATGGGAGGTGTTGAATGGAGCTGAAGGATGGGACTAATAACAACAACTAATAACAACAAGATAACTAGTGTAAGACATGCTGTGTCCATAATAAGTATATAGGTTATATATTGTGAGCTTTTGTGAAAGAACACAGTTACAGTGGGGAAAAAAAGTATTTAGTCAGCCACCAATTGTTCAAGTTCTCCCACTTAAAAAGATGTGAGAGACCTGTAATTTTCATCATAGGTACACGTCAACTATGACAGACAAATTGAGATTTTTTCCCCCAGAAAATCACATTGTAGGATTTTTAATGAATTTATTTGCAAATTATGGTGGAAAATAAGTATTTGGTCACCTACAAACAAGCAAGATTTCTGGCTCTCACAGACCTGTAACTTCTTCTTTAAGAGGCTCCTCTGTCCTCCACTCGTTACCTGTATTAATGGCACCTGTTTGAACTTGTTATCAGTATAAAAGACACCTGTCCACAACCTCAAACAGTCACACTCCAAACTCCACTATGGCCAAGACCAAAGAGCTGTCAAAGGACACCAGAAACAAAATTGTAGACCTGCACCAGGCTGGGAAGACTGAATCTGCAATAGGTAAGCAGCTTGGTTTGAAGAAATCAACTGTGGGAGCAATTATTAGGAAATGGAAGACATACAAGACCACTGATAATCTCCCTCGATCTGGGGCTCCACGCAAGATCTCACCCCGTGGGGTCAAAATGATCACAAGAACGGTGAGCAAAAATCCCAGAACCACACGGGGGGACCTAGTGAATGACCTGCAGAGAGCTGGGACCAAAGTAACAAAGCCTACCATCAGTAACACACTATGCCGCCAGGGACTCAAATCCTGCAGTGCCAGACGTGTCCCCCTGCTTAAGCCAGTACATGTCCAGGCCCGTCTGAAGTTTGCTAGAGTGCATTTGGATGATCCAGAAGAGGATTGGGAGAATGTCATATGGTCAGATGAAACCAAAATATAACTTTTTGGTAAAAACTCAACTCGTCGTGTTTGGAGGACAAAGAATGCTGAGTTGCATCCAAAGAACACCATACATACATACCATGGGGGTGGAAACATCATGCTTTGGGGCTGTTTTTCTGCAAAGGGACCAGGACGACTGATCCGTGTAAAGGAAAGAATGAATGGGGCCATGTATTGTGAGATTTTGAGTGAAAACCTCCTTCCATCAGCAAGGGCATTGAAGATGAAACGTGGCTGGGTCTTTCAGCATGACAATGATCCCAAACACACCGCCCGGGCAACGAAGGAGTGGCTTCGTAAGAAGCATTTCAAGGTCCTGGAGTGGCCTAGCCAGTCTCCAGATCTCAACCCCATAGAACATCTTTGGAGGGAGTTGAAAGTCCGTGTTGCTCAGCGACAGCCCCAAAACATCACTGCTCTAGAGGAGATCTGCATGGAGGAATGGGCCAAAATACCAGCAACAGTGTGTGAAAACCTTGTGAAGACTTACAGAAAACGTTTGACCTGTGTCATTGCCAACAAAGGGTATATAACAAAGTATTGAGAAACTTTTGTTATTGACCAAATACTTATTTTCCACCATAATTTGCAAATAAATTCATTAAAAATCCTACAATGTGATTTTCTGGAATTTTTTTTCTCATTTTGTCTGTCATAGTTGACATGTACCTATGATGAAAATTACATGCCTCTTTCATCTTTTTAAGTGGGAGAACTTGCACAATTGGTGGCTGACTAAATACTTTTTTCCCCCACTGTAGAAATATATGGCATATAGAAGCATACCAGAATGACATCATGAAAATGATTGGAGGAAGTTCAGGAGTAAAAACAAACAAAATATAATTAGTGACTGTGTCCATAAAATGTATATAGTATGTATAAGCATGAAGTAAAGGCCTAAGCGTTGTTGTTCACTAGTTTACTCCAATTAGGGAGGGAATGGTGGGGTTTGAAAGTAATAAAGGGAAATATATATATCTTTAAAGGATATGTATGTATGTATGTATGTATATATGTATGTGTATATAGTATATGTGTATGTGTATATGTATATATATATGTATATATGTGGGGGGAAAAAACTAAAAAAAAACATATGGGGGATTGGAAGTGATGCAGACAATTACATTAATGGAAGTTACAATCTATCTGCAATATTAAAGCTGATCTACCCCCTAAAACATTTATTTTTTTAAACATGAAAAAATAAAAGTACAAAAAATGAAAAACCTTTTTTGACCCCTTCTCAATCAGAAAGATTTCTGGCTCCCAGGTGTCTTTTATACAGGTAACGAGCTGAGATTAGGAGCACACTCTTAAAGGGAGTGCTCCTAATCTCAGCTTGTTACCTGTAAAAAAGACACCTGTCCACAGAAGCAATCAATCAATCAGATTCCAAACACTCCACCATGGCCAAGACCAAAGAGCTCTCCAAGGATGTCAGGGACAAGATTATAGACCTACACAAGGCTGGAATGGGCTACAAGACCATCACCAAGCAGCTTGGTGAGAAGGTGACAACAGTTGGTGCAATTATTCGCAAATGGAAGAAACACAAAAGATCTGTCAATCTCCCTCTGCCTGGGGCTCCATGCAAGATCTCACCTCACGGAGTTGCAATGATCATGAGAACGGTGAGGAATCAGCCCAGAACTACACGGGAGGATCTTGTCAATGATCTCAAGGCAGTTGGGACCATAGTCACCAAGAAAACAATTGGTAACACACTACGCCGTGAAGGACTGAAATCCTGCAGCGCCCGCAAGGTCCCCCTGCTCAAGAAAGCACATATACATGCCCGTCTGAAGTTTGCCAATGAACATCTGAATGATTCAGAGGAGAACTGGGTGAAAGTGTTGTGGTCAGATGAGACCAAAATGGAGCTCTTTGGCATCAACTCAACTCGCCGTGTTTGGAGGAAGAGGAATGCTGCCTATGACCCCAAGAACACCATCCCCACCGTCAAACATGGAGGTGGAGACATTATGCTTTGGGGGTGTTTTTCTGCTAAGGGGACAGGACAACTTCACCGCATCAAAGGGACGATGGACGGGGCCATGTACCGTCAAATCATGGGTGAGAACCTCCTTCCCTCAGCCAGGGCATTGTAAATGGGTCGTGGATGGGTATTCCAGCATGACAATGACCCAAAACACACGGCCAAGGCAACAAAGGAGTGGCTCAAGAAGAAGCACATTAAGGTCCTGGAGTGGCTTAGCCAGTCTCCAGACCTTAATCCCATAGAAAATCTGTGGAGGGAGCTGAAGGTTCGAGTTGCCAAACGTCAGCCTCGAAACCTTAATGACTTGGAGAAGATCTGCAAAGAGGAGTGGGACAAAATCCCTCCTGAGATGTGTGCAAACCTGGTGGTCAACTACAACAAACGTCTGACCTCTGTGATTGCCAACAAGGGTTTTGCCACCAAGTACTAAGTCATGTTTTGCAGGGGTCAAATACTTATTTCCCTCATTCAAATGCAAATCAATTTATAACATTTTTGACATGCGTTTTTCTGGATTTTTGTTATTGTAATTCTGTCTCTCACTGTTCTAATAAACCTACCATTAAAATTATAGACTGATCATGTCTTTGTCAGTGGGCAAACGTACAAAATCAGCAGGGGATCAAATACATTTTTCCCTCACTGTACAATAGGCAGAAATATCAACTATTAATATGTATTATGAATGTAAACTTCCCTCTTTGCTAGCTGTTCAATAGACAACTTTCTAAGTAACATTTGCTCTCATCAGTGCTATTGGTCCTGCCTGACATAAATACATACAGTAACACATGTTTTTTTATGTTGTGTCTACTGTAATAGGCTCTAAGGCAAGTGGGCTCAGACACTGAAAACTGTCATTCTTTCCAGTCAAAATTCCTCTGTGAATTTTACATGTTCAGCCCCTACTCTTGCAATTACTTAAGGGGGCACCCCTAGATTTGACTCCAAATCCAATATGGCATCCAAAATACAATATGGCTGCCACAATATCATTGAATGGTTGTTTAATCACCTGTACATGTACACAATACATATTTCAGATTTGTGTACTCAACTATGGTTAGGAATCCAATATCCCTTCCACAATTACACTCAAACACGTTTGTCTGGATATATAAAATGGCAGCAGAACAGACTGCTTTCCATCGCAAAACAAAGCATTCCAAGTCACGAATGGAAACACCAAGCATTCCAAGTCACAATCCTCTAAGGATCAATGAGGCAACTGGGAGGCTCCAACGAAAGGAAAGAGAATCCCTGTATTCTGACACCCTCTCCCTAGCTCTCCCACTGGACACAGATGTCAGCTCAACATTTAGTTTTAATTTAAATGTCAACTAACTTGAATTCAATGTGAAATCAACCAAACATTTCACAATGTCATTGGATTTAGGTTAAAAGTTGGGTGAAAAAAATACGAAATTCCCTTATGTGTATGACTTTTTGTAAATCCAATCGGTTTTCCACATTGATTCAACATCATCACATTAATTTATTTTGTTGAAATGATGTGGAAACAACGTTGATGCAACCAGTTTTTGCCCAGTGGGCTTATTGGGCTACAACTTGCCCCATTGTAGTTTAACTTGCACCCCCAGGATTGGGCTCTTAAGTCACCTCCTTATCATTTAGAAGTAAGCTGCCTGAATCCAACATGACCTCCTGCTGGCTCACTGCATTTGTTATGCACATTGGGATGTTTGGGTTGAGCTGACACATTTCTTCTTCAAGACAATCATGTCCACCATCCTGCCTGTCTGCCCTGGTGTTGCCATATGTGTTGACTTGGTGACATTATGGTGTATGGGGAGAATGCAACCACACATGATGACAAGAGCATGGCAGGTGTTCACTACAATGAGCCAACACAACCTGACACTCATTGAAAATAAATGCCATCAACTCACATGTCATAGGAATTGCACCTCTCCAATGTCAATGCCATCCTGAATCTCACAGAACTGTCCTGGATAGGCCCACTCCACCATCAGTCCTCCCCTCAGACAGTTACTACAGACAGAGACACCATGGAACTGGACTGCCATAAGTCAGGAGGCCATTCAACAGCCAAAATACAGTCTGGAAATTGCTGGCATGCATTGCCCTCATATGTACCTATTTTGCTACCAACCATGGCTGGCCAGGCCATGTGACACCTGAACTGGACTCACATGTAAATAATGAGCTCTCATGCTGTGGGGACTCATGCATTGATCTGGGAAACTGTGCATAATACCATCATCTCTATAAGGACATATGTCATTTATGGCAAACAAGAGACACCTTAGGATGGTAAAACTTGCTGTATGTGATCCTTTTATGGTGGCTGGGGGTTATCTCCTGCTAGGCGTGCCCCAGTCCACAATCAATGCCAACCACCCACACTTAATATCGGCCAAATGATCATCCTACCAAATGAATATAAAGAAATATTTAGCATGTGACCTGCAGGACTTTTTGCCACATTCAACATAAAAAAAACTCACCCTCTGCATGACACACATACACAATCCATGTCTCAATTGTCTCAAAGTTTAAAAATCCTTCTTTAACCTGTCTCCTCTCCTTCATCTACACGGATTTAAGTGGTTTTAACAAATGACATCAATAAGGGATCATAGCTTTCACCTGGATTCACCTGGTCAGTCTATGTCATAGAAAGAGTTCTTAATGTTTTATACAGTCAGTGTATGTGTGTGTCTTGCAGTATGATGCATCTGAGCATGTGTGAATGTGGCAAAACACTCTCCAATTATCTGAAGTCAACTGAAGCAACAAAAATGATTTATTTTAATGGTCAACTGAGAAAATCTGTTCCCCTCTAGTGCAATTTAACTCTGTGATGTGAATGATTAGGGAGTCTCTGTACATCTCCGTTCACGCATGCACGCACACACACACGCACACACACACACACAAATCCATTAGGAGTCTCTATAGGGGAGCCCGCTCTTCTTCTCGGTACCATCTGCACCCACACGCAAATATCACAATCGATTTAGCAAGGTATCACATTCTTCCACATAGCTGGGAGCGTTGAGGCAGAGGACAGGAGCGCATTGGAGGGAGGGTAATGGGGGGTTCGGCTCGGTATCTCTATGCACCTGCAGGAACGAGGGAACAAACGAGGGAACGAGTTAGAAAGGGGAAGAAGGGTGGAACCCCACCAGACGGAGGGGTACGGCTAGGCACAGAGAAACATGATACTAATTGAGGACATTTAACCACAGTGATCTAGCTGGCAGGTTGTTTAGAGACAGTGTTTCTGCCATGCTCTTTTTGTGGGACGGAATTGCATGCAACTGATGGGGATAGGCTACATTTACTGGAAAGGGCCCTCTGTAAAGTTCAGATATGGGTTTGTGTAGGGACACAGTACAGAAAAGCTATTTGTATCTGTAACTTCTACATGGCAAGACCTAAGGGCCACTGTAAACATAGACAAAGTGCCTGACTATACTTTAATGTGGCCGATACATTACCTACAGTATATAGGCTGTGCGTTGCAAATGTCACCCTATGGGCCCTGGTCAAAAGTCAGGTGCCAGTTGGGTGAACATTACATGACCTATACAGTATATCATCCCATCAGAGGAGGCTGGTGTGAGGAGCTATAGAAGGATGGGCTACTTGTAATGGCTGGAATCGATTACATGGAACGATATCAAACACATCAAAAACACGTTTGACTCTGTTCCATTATTTCATTCCAGCCATTACAATGAACCTGTCCTCCTATCGTTCCTCCCACCAGCCTCCTCTGCATCCCATAGAGCAGAGGGATGTGGTAGGCCTCACCATGTCAATCACAGTTCAATCACATAACTCCGCCAATCACATAACTCTTCTTCATCCTTCTGCCAGTCTCCCTCCATCCCTTTCTTCTTTCACACTGTCACTCATCCTCTCATCTTTCTCTCTCCACACTCCCTCTGTGTCTATCTCCACACTCCCTCTGTGTCTCTCTCCACACTCCCTCTGTGTCTCTCTCCACACTCCCTCTGTGTCTCTCTCCACACTCCCTCTGTGTCTCTCTCCACACTCCCTCTGTGTCTCTCTCCACACTCCCTCTGTGTCTCTCTCCACACTCCCTCTGTGTCTCTCTCCACACTCCCTCTGTCTCTCTCCACACTCCCTCTGTGTCTCTCTCCACACTCCCCCTGTGTCTCTCTCCACACTCCCTCTGTGTCTCTCTCCATACTCCCTCTGTGTCTCTCTCCACACTCCCTCTGTGTCTCTCTCCACACTCCCTCTGTGTCTCTCTCCATACTCCCTCTGTGTCTCTCTCCACAATCCCTATGTGTCTCTCTCCACACTCCCTCTGTCTCTCTCTACACTCCCTTGCTCTCTATCTCCACACTCCCTCTGTGTCTCTCTCCACACTCCCTCTGTGTCTCTCTCCACACTCCCTCTGTGTCTCTCTCCATACTCCCTCTGTGTCTCTCTCCACACTCCCTCTGTGTCTCTCTCCATACTCCCTCTGTGTCTCTCTCCATACTCCCTCTGTGTATCTCTCCAAACTCCCTCTGTGTCTCTCTCCACACTCCCTCTGTCTCTCTCCACACTCCCTCTGTGTCTCTCTCCATACTCCCTCTGTGTCTCTCTCCACACTCCCTCTGTGTCTCTCTCCACACTCCCTCTGTGTCTCTCTCCACACTCTCTCTGTGTCTCTCTCCACACTCCCTCTGTGTCTCTCTCCACACTCCCTCTGTGTCTCTCTCCACATGCCCTCTGTGTCTCTCTCCACACTCCCTCTGTGTCTCTCTCCATACTCCCTCTATGTCTCTCTCCACACTCCCTCTGTGTCTCTCTCCACACTCCCTCTGTGTCTCTCTCCACACTCCCTCTGTGTCTCTCTCCTTACTCCCTCTGTCTCTCTCCACACTCCCTCTGTCTCTCTCCATATTCCCTCACTCTCTATCTCCACACTCCCTCTATGTCTCTCTCCACACTCCCTCTGTCTCTCTCCACACTCCCTCTGTGTCTCTCTCCATACTCCCTCTGTGTCTCTCTCCACACTCCCTCTGTGTCTCTCTCCACACTCCCTCTGTGTCTCTCTCCATACTCCCTCTGTGTCTCTCTCCACACTCCCTCTGTGTCTCTCTCCACACTCCCTCTGTGTCTCTCTCCATACTCCCTCTGTGTCTCTCTCCATACTCCCTCTGTGTCTCTCTCCACACTCCCTCTGTGTCTCTCTCCACACTCTCTCTGTGTCTCTCTCCACACTCCCTCTGTGTCTCTCTCCACACTCCCTCTGTGTCTCTCTCCACACTCCCTCTGTGTCTCTCTCCATACTCCCTCTGTGTCTCTCTCCACACTCCCTCTGTGTCTCTCTCCACATGCCCTCTGTGTCTCTCTCCACACTCCCTCTGTGTCTCTCTCCATACTCCCTCTATGTCTCTCTCCACACTCCCTCTGTGTCTCTCTCCACACTCCCTCTGTGTCTCTCTCCATCTTCCTTCTGTGTCTCTCTCCACATTCCCTCTGTGTCTCTCTCCACACTCCGTCTGTGTCTCTCTCCATACTCCCTCTGTGTCTCTCTCCACACTCCCTCTATGTCTCTCTCCATTCTCCCTCTGTGTCTCTCTCCATACTCCCTCTCTCTCTTTCTCTCTCTCTCTCTCTCTCCACACTCCCTCTCGCGCTCTCTCTCTCTCCCCACACTCCACACCCTCTCTCTCTCTCTCTCTCTCCACACTCCATACCCTCTCTCTCTCTCCACACTCCCTCTCTCTCTCCCGCTCTCTCTCTCCCTCTCTCGCTCTCTCTCTCTCTCTCTCTCTCTCTCAACACTCCCTCTATGTCTCTTTCTCTCTCCACACTCCCTCTACGTCTCTCTCTCTCTCTACCCTCCCTCTGTGTCTATCTCCTTCCATCTCTCACTTCTTACACACACACACACACACACACACACACACACACACACACACATACACACACACACAAGAGAGAACCAATTCAGTATTAACACAAAGGAATAACCGTGGAGCGACACTAACGGCAGCCATCAACCACGTCGTTTCTCATCACAGTAATTGAGAGTCGCTGCAGTATTAGACATGTGTTCTATTAAACAAAGGGAGATTGAATGGAAAGGGCTCCAACCTTTTTAGGCTACGCCAAAGGGGCCGAGGGGTTTTGTGTGTGTGTGTGTGTGTGCCTGTGTCTGTGTGACTGTGCGCATGCATGTTCGTGTGTGTGTGTGTGTGTGTGTGTCTCTTTCCATAGCCATCAAAGGGGTGACTTTCTTTCTATTACGCATTGATGGGCTGACTGACTGATCTCCTAGCTTGTTAATACTATCTAAAGGGTTTGAGATGGGGATTAGGTTACAGAGAATCCCTCTGCACTCAGTGACCACAGCCAGCTTTAAGTGTCATTGCCTTGTATCAGGGGTTGGAATCAAATTTATTTTCAAATCATTCAGTTCCGAACAGAACCTCTATTTTTTTTTGTTCTGTTCCAGTGTTCCGACCAGCATAATAAAGTTCTGAACCGGTTATAAAAAAAAAAAGTAACATATAGTTCCTTTTTGTTCGTTTTTTTAAGCGGTTAAATAAACATTTAGCTCATTAATTCACTCCACCAATTATCAAGGATAGAGAAGCTTCCTACAGAATGGGTAAGCTAGTTGTTTACATGTTTGATTGGTCATGTAAGTGCCGGCACGAGATGCGACAGAAATTGCACTGGTGGGGAGAGAGCATGAAAGATGGATGGACATGTAGGGGCCTTGGCTTGGCGAAGCACTAAACAGCATAACATGATGTGAATTAGAATATGTTAAGGCTATTACTAGTATCAGAACTTCACTGAATTACAGAATTATATACTAGATAATAGGAATATTTGTATAACAAATAATAACATTATTAACCAGTTCTCAAGATTTGAAATTAACGGTTCTGTTCCGGAACACTAGAGATCACTTTAGTTCCCGGTTCTGTGTCCGTTCCTTGAAATGTTTTGTTATTTTCTGGTTTTCGGTTGTGTTCCCTGAACCGGTTCCAACCCCTGCCACGCATACATACAGTTGAAGTCGGAAGTTTACATACACCTTAGCCAAATACATTTAAACTCAGTTTTTCACAATTCCTGACATTTAATCCTAGTAAAAATTCCCTGTTTTAGGTCAGTTAGGATCACCACTTTATTTTAAGAATGTGAAATGTCAGAATAATAGTAGAGAGAAGGATTTATTTCAGCTTTTATTTATTTCATCACATTCCCAGTGGGTCAGAAGTTTATATACTGTGACGAGGTGTGAATGAAGGAGTCAGGCGCAGGAGGTAAAACACCGAAGTCCAGAGTTTATTCAGTTTACATAAATAAAACGCACCCAGCGTCAAAACGAAACCATCACAAGGGAAATATTCCACCTTGGCAATAACAAATGGTACTCGCTCTCACAATGAAACAATCACTCACAAAGACAAGGGGAACAGAGGGAACATTTATACACATACTAATTAGGGGAATGAGCACCAGGTGTGTGTGATTGACAAGACAAGACATGACAAGTGGAGTGATGAGAATGGGATCGACAGTAGCTAGTAAGCCGGTGACGACGAACGCCGAAACCTGCACGAACAAGGAGGGGAGGCAGCCTCGGCGGGAGTCGTGACAGTACCCCCCCCTTGACGCGCGGCTCCAGCAGTGCGCTGACCCCGGCCTAGGGGACGGCCAGGAGGACGCGGCGCAGGGCGAGTCGGATGGCGACGGTGGAAATCCCTCAACAGGGAGGGATCGAGGATGTCCCTCCTTGGGACGCAGCACCGTTCCTCCGGACCGTACCCCTCCCACTCCACGAGATACTGAAGGCCCCCCACCCGACGCCTCAAATCCAGTATGGAACAGACCAAGTAAGCCGGGGCCCCCTCGAATTCCAGAGGAGGTGGAGGAACCTCCCGCACCTCAGACTCCTGGAGCGGACCAGCTACCACCGGCCTGAGGAGAGACACATGAAACGAGGGGTTAATACGGTAATCAGGGGGGAGTAACAACCTGTATGTAACCTCGTTTATCCTCCTCAGGACTTTAAACGGCCCCACAAACCGCGGGCTCAGCTTCCGGCAGGGCAGGCGGAGGGGTAGATTGCGGGTCGAGAGCCAGACCCGCTCCCCCGGTACGAAAACCGAGGCCTCCCTGCGGTGGCGGTCAGCGTTCGCATTCTGATGACGCACAGCGCGCTGGAGGCGAACGTGGGCAGCGTCCCAAGTCTCCTCCGCACCATGAAACCAGTCATCCACCGCAGGAGCCTTGGTCTGGCTCTGGTGCCACGGTGCCAGGACCGGTTGGTAACCCAAAACACATTGGAAAGGTGTTACAGTGAGGGAAAAAAGTATTGATCCCCTGCTGATTTTGTACAAAGAAATTATCAGTCTATAATTTTTATGGTAGGTTTATTTGAACAGAATAACAACAAAAAAATCCAGAAAAAAGCATGTCAAAAATGTTATAAATTGATTTTAATGAGGGAAATAAGTATTTGACCCCCTCTCAATCAGAAAGATTTCTGGCTCCCAGGTGTCTTTTATACAGGTAACGAGCTGAGATTAGGAGCACACTCTTAAAGGGAGTGCTCCTAATCTCAGCTTGTTTCCTGTATAAAAGACACCTGTCCACAGAAGCAATCAATCAATCAGATTCCAAACTCTCCACCATGGCCAAGACCAAAGAGCTCTCCAAGGATGTCAGGGACAAGATTGTAGACCTACACAAGGCTGGAATGGGCTACAAGACCATCGCCAAGCAGCTTGGTGAGAAGGTGACAACAGTTGGTGTGATTATTCGCAATTGGAAGAAACACAAAATAACTGTCAATCTCCCTCGGCCTGGGGCTCCATGCAAGATCTCACCTCGTGGAGTTGCAATGATCATGAGAATGGTGAGGAATCAGCCCAGAAGTACATGGGAGGATCTTGTCAATGATCACAAGGCAGCTGGGACCATAGTCACCAAGAAAACAATTGGTAACACACTACGCCGTGAAGGACTGAAATTCTGCAGCGCCCGCAAGGTCCCCCTGCTCAAGAAAGCACATATACAGGCCCGTCTGAAGTTTGCCAATGAACATCTGAATGATTCAGAGGAGAACTGGGTGAAAGTGTTGTGGTCAGATGAGACCAAAATGGAGCTCTTTGGCATCAACTCAACTCGCCGTGTTTGGAGGAGGAGGAATGCTGCCTATGACCCCAAGAACACCATCCCCACCGTCAAACATGGAGGTGGAAACATTATGCTTTGGGGGTGTTTTTCTGCTAAGGGGACAGGACAACTTCACCGCATCAAAGGGACGATGGACGGGGCCATGTACCGTCAAATCTTGGGTGAGAACCTCCTTCCCTCAGCCAGGGCATTGTAAATGGGTCGTGGATGGGTATTCCAGCATGACAATGACCCAAAACACACGGCCAAGGCAACAAAGGAGTGGCTCAAGAAGAAGCACATTAAGGTCCTGGAGTGGCTTAGCCAGTCTCCAGACCTTAATCCCATAGAAAATCTGTGGAGGGAGCTGAAGATTCGAGTGGCCAAACGTCAGCCTCGAAACTTAATGACTTGGAGAAGATCTGCAAAGAGGAGTGGGACAAAATCCCTCCTGAGATGTGTGCAAACCTGGTGACCAACTACAAGAAATGTCTGACCTCTGTGATTGCCAACAAGGGTTTTGCCACCAAGTACTAAGTCATGTTTTGCAGAGGGGTCAAATACTTATTTCCCTCATTAAAATGCAAATCAATTCATAACATTTTTGACATGCGTTCTTCTGGATTTTTTTGTTGTTATTCTGTCTCTCACTGTTCAAATAAACCTACCATTAAAATTATAGACTGATCATGTCTTTGTCAGTGGGCAAACGTACAAAATCAGCAGGGGATCAAATACTTTTTTACCTCACTGTATGCTTGGGGTCATTGTCCATTTGGAAGACCCATTTGCGACCAAGCTTTGACTTCCTGACTGATGTCTTGAGATGTTGCTTCAATATATCCACATAATTTTCCTTCCTCATGATGCCATCTATTTTGTGAAGTGCACAAGTCCCTCCTGCAGCAAAGCACCCCCACAGCATGATGCTGCCACCCCCGTGCTTCACGGTTGGGATGGTGTTCTTCGGCTTGCAAGCATCCCCCTTTTTCCTCCAAACATAACGATGGTCATTATGGCCAAATAGTTATATTTTTGTTTCATCAGACCAGAGGACATTTCTCCAAAAAGTACGATCTTTGTCCTGATCTTTGTGCAGTTGCAAACCGTAGTCTGGCATTTTTATGGTGGTTTTGGAGCAGTGGCTTCTTCCTTGCTGAGTGCCCTTTCAGGTTATGTCGATATAGGACTCGTTTTACTGTGGATATAGATACTTTTGTACCAGTTTCCACCAGCATCTTCACAAGGTCCTTTGCTGTTGTTCTGGGATTGATTTGCACTTTTCGCACCAAAGTACATTCATCTCTAGGACACAGAACGTGTCTCCTTCCTGAGCGGTATGACGGCTGCGTGGTACCATGGTGTTTATACTTGCGTACTATTGTTTGTCCAGATGAACATGGTACCTTCAGGCATTTGGAAATTGCTCCCAAGGATGAACCAGACTTGTGGAGGTCTACAATTTATTTTCTGAGGTCTTGGCTGATTTCTTTTGATTTTCCCATTGTGATGCGTGTGATAGAAGGAGTCAGGCGCAGGAGAGTAATATGCATCCAAAAAGTTTATTCTGTCGATAAACAGTTGTGCAAGCATGCGACAACAAAACTCAGGCACAGGGGAAATATCTACCCTGGCAAACAACAAGGTAAGGGTAGCTCAACTGAGCTACACACAGCTCACAACAAACAATCACCCATACAGATAAGGAAGCAGAGGGAACACTTACACAATGACTAATTGGGGATAAGGACCAGGTGTGTGTGATTAATTAGACAAGACAAGTGGAGTGTGATTAATTAGACAAGACAAGTGGAGTGATGAAAAATGGATCGGCAGCAGCTAGTAAGCCGGTGACGATGAACGGCGAAACCTGCCCGAACAAGGAGGGGAGGCGGCCTTGGCAGAAGTTGTGACAGTACCCCCCCCAGGAGGACGCGGAGCAGGGCGAGCCGGATGTCAACGGTTGAAATCCGGTAACATGGAGGGATCGAGGACATTCCTCACCGGGACCCAGCACCGTTCCTCCGGACTGTACCCCTCCCACTCCATGAGGTACTGAAGGCCCCCCACCCGACGCCTCGAATCCAGGATGGAATGGACCGAGTACGCCGGGGCCCCCTCGATGTCCAGAGGAGGTGGAGGGACCTCCCGCACCTAAGACTCCTGGAGCGGACCAGCTACCACCGGCCTGAGGAGAGACTCATGAAACGAAGGGTTAATACGGTAATCAGGGGGAAGTAATAACCTATATGTGACCTCGTTGACTCTCCTCAAGACTTTGAACGGCCCCACAAACCGCGGGCTCAGCTTCCGGCAGGGCAGGCGGAGGAGCAGATTCCGGGTGGAGAGCCAGACCCGATCCCCCGGTACAAAGACGGGGGCCTCACTGCGGTGGCGGTCAGCGTTGGCCTTCTGATGACGCACAGCGCGTTGGAGGTGAACATGGGCAGCATCCCACGTCTCCTCCGCGCGCCGAAACCAGTCATCCACCGCAGGAGCTTCGGTCTGGCTCTGGTGCCACGGTGCCAGAACCAGTTTGTAACCTAGAACACACTGGAAAGGCGTTAGGTTAGTGGAGGAGTGGTGGAGAGAGGTCTGGGTATATTCTGCCCATGGCAAGAACACCGACCACTCCCCCGTCCGGTCCTGGCAGTAGGACCGCAGGAACCTACCCACGTCCAGATTTACCCGTTCCACCTGCCCATTACTCTCGGGGTGGAACCCAGAGGTCAGGCTGACCTAGACCCCCAGACGTTCCATGAACGCCTTCCAGACCTTGGACGTGAACTGGGGACCCCGGTCAGACACTATATCCTCTGGTACCCCGTAGTGCCGGAAGACATGAGTAAACAGGGCCTCTGCAGTCTGCAGGGCCGTGGGGAGACCGGGCAGAGGAAGGAGGCGGCAGGACTTGGAGAAGCGGTCTACAACGACCAGGATGGCGGTGTTACCTTGGAAGAGGGGAAGATCAGTTAGAAAATCAATGCTAAGGTGAGACCATGGTCGTTGTGGAACTGGTAACGGTTGTAGCTTACCCGCTGGGAGGTGCCTACTCTGGGCGCACACCGAGCAGGAGGAGACGTACACCCTCACGTCCTTAGCCAAGGTAGGCCATCAGTACTTTCCGCTCAGGCAGCGCACTGTACGGCCAGTCAACTTAGTGTATGTAAACTTCTGACCCACTGGAATTGTGATACAGTGAATTATAAGTGAAATAATCTGTCTGTAAACAATTGTTGGAAAAATGACTTGTGTCATGCACAAAGTAGCCAAAACTATAGTTTGTTAACAAGAAATGTGTGGAGTGGTTGAAAAATGAGTTTTAATGACTCCAACCTAAGTGTATGTAAACTTCCGACTTCAACTGTACATCGCTACAGCCCATCCACTATCAAGGTCTTGGTGGATGTCCTTACAATTCTCTAAGGGTGACCATAGCTAGATATGGGTCGCATCCCAATGGCACCCTATTCCATACATGCCTTATCGGCCCTGGTCAAAAGTAGTGCACTATATAGGGAATAGGGTGTTATTTTGGTATAGACCCAAGCTATATTTCCTTGTGTGATTAAATGTGTAGTAGCCTAATAACAGTGTAGACATGGGAAGGATGATTGTGATGTTACTGGAGTTATAACCTAGTAAAACCTAACTGCATCCGTCTAGAGATGCCATAATGTTTTGTAATGGCACTAAATTAACATATTAATCACATCAAAGTGCATTACATAATTATTCCAACGTGCAAAGCTACACATAAAGAGAAATACACAGCTACCCATCAAGAGAAATACACAGCTACCCATCAAGAGAAATACACAGCTACCCATCAAGAGAAGTACACAGCTACCCATCAAGAGAAATACGCAGCTACCGATCAAGAGAAATACACAGCTACCCATCAAGAGAAATACACAGCTACCCATCAAGAGAAATACACAGCTACCCATCAAGAGAAATACACAGCTACACATCAAGCAAGATATGAAGAGTATGACATACAGAACAGTCACCTCACCCACTCCTTTCCATTCCAACAAGCAATTTGTCAGAGAAGCCTGTGTGTGTGTGTGTGTGTGTGTGTGTGTGTGTGTGTGTGTGTGTGTGGACGTTTTTAACTATACTTGTGGGGACCAGAACTCCTCACAAGAATAGTAAACTAACAAGAATTTGACAAACTGGGGACATTTTATTAGTCTCCACAAGGTCAAATGTTATTTCTAGCGGGTTTGGGTTAAGGTTACAATTAGTGTTAGGTTTAGAATTAGGTTGAGGGTTAGTTTTAGGGTTAGGGTTAGGAGCTAGGGTTAGGTTTACGTTTAGGGCGAAGGTTTTGGGGTTAAGTTTAGGGTTAAGGTTAGGGTTAGGGTAAGAATTAGGGTTAGGTTTAGGGTTAGGGTTAGGGGTTATGGAAAATGGGATTTTGAAAGTGACTAAATTGTGTGTCACAACAAGGTTAGTTCTATAAGACTGTGTGGACATGTGTGTGTTTGTGTGTGAGTGTGTGTGTGTGTGTGCCTGGAATGGCCAATACAGTGGGGGAAAAAAGTATTTAGTCAGCCACCAATTGTGCAAGTTCTCCCACTTAAAAAGATGAGAGAGGCCTGTAATTTTCATCATAGGTACACGTCAACTATGACAGACAAAATGAGAAATAAAAATCCAGAAAATCACATTGTAGGATTTTTTATGAATTTATTTGCAAATTATGGTGGAAAATAAGTATTTGGTCACCTACAAACAAGCAAGATTTCTGGCTCTCACAGACCTGTAACTTCTTCTTTAAGAGGCTCCTCTGTCCTCCACTCGTTACCTGTATTAATGACACCTGTTTGAACTTGTTATCAGTATAAAAGACACCTGTCCACAACCTCAAACAGTCACACTCCAAACGCCACTATGGCCAAGACCAAAGATCTGTCAAAGGACACCAGAAACAAAATTATAGACCTGCACCAGGCTGGGAAGACTGAATCTGCAATAGGTAAGCAGCTTGGTTTGAAGAAATCAACTGTGGGAGCAATTATTAGGAAATGGAAGACATACAAGACCACTGATAATCTCCCTCGATCTGGGGCTCCACGCAAGATCTCACCCCGTGGGGTCAAAATGATCACAAGAACGGTGAGCAAAAATCCCAGAACCACACGGGGGGACCTAGTGAATGACCTGCAGAGAGCTGGGACCAAAGTAACAAAGCCTACCATCAGTAACACACTACGCCGCCAGGGACTCAAATCCTGCAGTGCCAGACGTGTCCCCCTGCTTAAGCCAGTACATGTCCAGGCCCGTCTGAAGTTTGCTAGAGTGCATTTGGATGATCCAGAAGAGGATTGGGAGAATGTCATATGGTCAGATGAAACCAAAATAGAACTTTTTGGTAAAAACTCAACTCGTCGTGTTTGGAGGACAAAGAATGCTAAGTTGCATCCAAAGAACACCATACCTATTGTGAAGCATGGGGGTGGAAACATCATGCTTTGGGGCTGTTTTTCTGCAAAGGGACCAGGACGACTGATCCGTGTAAAGGAAAGAATGAATGGGGCCATTATCGTGAGATTTTGAGTGAAAACCTCCTTCCATCAGCAAGGGCATTGAAGATGAAACGTGGCTGGGTCTTTCAGCATGACAATGATCCCAAACACACCGCCCGGGCAACGAAGGAGTGGCTTCGTAAGAAGCATTTCAAGGTCCTGGAGTGGCCTAGCCAGTCTCCAGATCTCAACCCCATAGAAAATCTTTGGAGGGAGTTGAAAGTCCGTGTTGCCCAGCGACAGCCCCAAAACATCACTGCTCTAGAGGAGATCTGCATGGAGGAATGGGCCAAAATACCAGCAACAGTGTGTGAAAACCTTGTGAAGACTTACAGAAAACGTTTGACCTGTGTCATTGACAACAAAGGGTGTATAACAAAGTATTGAGAAACTTTTGTTATTGACCAAATACTTATTTTCCACCATAATTTGCAAATAAATTCATAAAAAATCAATGTGATTTTCTGGATTTTTTTTCCTCATTTTGTCTGTCATAGTTGACGTGTACCTATGATGAAAATTACAGGCCTCTCTCATCTTTTTAAGTGGGAGAACTTGCACAATTGGTGCCTGACTAAATACTTTTTTTCCCCACTGTATAACAGGCGGGTGCCAATCAATCAGTAAAAAGGTGTCAGCTGTCACCATCAGGTTAGTGTATTTCGTTATGAATCTTGTTCTGGAGGCAGCTCTGCAGAGTGGTCACTAGCTGGCACAGCTTCAAAGTCATAAAATCCGATTTTAAACCTAACCCTAAACTTAACCACACTGATAACCCTAATGCCTAACCCTAACCATAAATTAAGACCAAAAAGCTAATTATGGTTTTCATGAATTTTTACAATATAGACAATTTTTGACTTTGCAGCTGGCTATCTAGCGGAGATCGCTCAGTTCTGCCTCCAGGCCAAGATTGAAGACAATAAACGTCAACCTGCCTGTCACCACGCCATCTCAGGATGAAAAGGAGGAGAGAGGGATGAGAAAAGGAGGAGAGGAGAGAAATTTGCGGTGTTGCTATGTGACCCGTTAAAGGACTCTGCGTATCGATCATGTGACTGCTGTGTGTCCTTGAAGGAGGCAGCAACAATGGCAGTATCAGGACAATGATTGTGTGAGTGTGTGAGTGTGTGAGTGTGTGTGTGTGTGAGTGCATGTGTGTGTGTGAGTGCATGTGTGTGTGTGTGTGAGTGCGTGTGTATGTGTGTGTGTGTGTGTGTGTGTATGTGTGTGTGTGTGAGTGCGTGTGTGTGTGGCAGCGGTATCAGGATGAGGATCACCGGGAAGAACGCTTCTTTTCATTAAGTTATTGATCCGTCTCCCCGTAGTGTCGCTCGCCGCTCACCAAGCGTGACGTATCATGGAGCACACGCCACACACATCACCGCAGCACACCTCCTAGTTCTGCATGTAATTACCATGTGTTTAGCATGTTAAGTCTTCTAAAATATAGATATAGGCTATTGCAGTGGACTGGAGGACGTGTGAGAGGAGCTTAAAGGTAATTGACTTTAGTAGAACCAGTGTATCATGACATTGACTATAGTAGAACCAGTGTATCATGATATTGACTATAGTAGAACCAGTGTATCATGATATTGACTATAGTAGAACCAGTGTATCATGATATTGACTATAGTAGAACCAGTGTACCATGATATTGACTATAGCAGAACCAGTGTATCATGATATTGACTATAGTAGAACCAGTGTATCATGACATTGACTATAGTAGAACCAGTGTATCATGACATTGACTATAGTAGAACAAGTGTATCATGATATTGACTATAGCAGAACCAGTGTATCATGATATTGACTATAGTAGAACCAGTGTATCATGACATTGACTATAGTAGAACCAGTGTATGATGACATTGACCATAGTAGAACAAGTGTATCATGATATTGACTATAGTAGAACCAGTGTATCATGATATTGACTATAGTAGAACCAGTGTATCATGAGAGAAAAAGAGAGAGAGAAAATAATGAGAGAGAGAGAGAGAGAGAGAGAGAGACAGGGAGAGAAAGAGACAGAGAGAGGGAGACAGATACAGAGAGAGAGACAGAGAATAACCCTAATGGGGATGCCCGAAAACTTTCTCTAGCAGATACTTACAGGCTGAAAGGCCCAGTGGTTCTAGTGTTAACTAAAATTCAATCTCATGCAGGTCTTCCCTGCTTTGCGTCAGAGTTTCTTTTTGTCTATCCTTTATGAAATGAGATACCATCTCTGCATACAGCACACACACTCATCCCTGGTAAACTGTAAAGATTGATGCCTGGCTGCATGCTCCTCAAAAAGGAAATTAATGATTGTGTTGCTCTAAATGTAGCCTATAACGCTCTCTTTCCGTGTCCCAAACGGCACCCTATTCCCTACATAGGGAATTGGGACGCATCCTCTCTATGTATAAAGTGAGCTGTGATAGCGTAACCTGAAATCTCTCTGTGTTCCTGCTGCTGGCAGTTGGCCGTGTTTGAATGATTAATGAGCAGATGGTGAACTCTAGTGAACTCTAGACCATTACTGTTCTGGCTCTTGTTCCTCCATCCCTCTATCCCCTCTTTTTTTCCTCCAGGGAGAGAAGAAGGGATTACATTGCACGAGCTGTTATTTCTCTCTGCTGACTTGGTCGTCTCTTCATGGACACCCTCCCTCCCTCTCACACACATATAGTACACACACACACACACACACACACACACACACACACATGAACACACACACACACACACACACACATCAATCAATTTTCAATCAATTTTATTTTATATAGCCCTTCTTACATCAGCTAATATCTCGAAGTGCTGTACAGAAACCCAGCCTAAAACCCCAAACAGCTAGTAATGCAGGTGTAGAAGCACGGTGGCTAGGAAAAACTCCCTAGAAAGGCGAAAACCTAGGAAGAAACCTAGAGAGGAACCAGGCTATGAGGGGTGGCCAGTCCTCTTCTGGCTGTGCCGGGTGGAGATTATAACAGAACCATGCCAAGATGTTCAAAAATGTTCATAAGTGACAAACATGAACACACACACACACACACGCACACATATGCACACACACACGCACACACACACACACACACACACACACACACACACACACACACATGAACACACACACACACACTGTCACACCCTGATCTGTTTCACCTGTCTTTGTGATTGTCTCCACCCCCCTCCAGGTGTCGCCCATCTTCCCCATTATCCCCAGTGTATTTATACCTGTGTTCTCTGTTTGTCTGTTGCCAGTTCGTTTTGTTTCATCAAGCGGTTTTCCCCTTGCTCCTGTCTTTCTCAAGTTTCTGTTTTCTAGTTTTCCCGGTTTTGACCATTGTGACCCTGAGCCTGCCTGCCGTTCTGTACCTTGTCACACCACTCTGGATTACTGACCTTTGCCTGCCCTTGACCTGTCGTTTGCCTGCCCCCTGTTTTTGTAATAAACTTTTGTTACTTCGACACTGTCTGCATCTGGGTCTTCTCCTGAAACGTGATATACAAAAACTTTGCAGTGATCTCGCATTGTGATGTTCTGGCCGTGGAAAAATACAAATCAATTTTCTGTCAGCAGGGAAAGCGTTCGTTCGGTGGATAGTGTATGGCCAGGCTATTTCTCTGAGGAACCAGGCACACACTTTACTGCAGCAATAAAGTATTACATTATCCTATACAGAGACAGGGTCTATGTCCCAAACGGCATCCTATTTCCTATATAGTGCACAACTTTTGATCAGAGCCCTATGAGGATGTGGTCAAAAGTAGTGCACTAAAGGGAATAGCAAACAGAGAATGACATAGACCATGGTAGTGTGTACATTACATTATCCTATACAGATAATGACATAGACCATGGTAGCGTGTACATTACATTATCCTATACAGATAATGACATAGACCATGGTAGCGTGTACATTACATTATCCTATACAGATAATGACATAGACCATGGTAGCGTGTACATTACATTATGCTATACAGAGAATGACATAGACCATGGTAGCGTGTACATTACATTATCCTATACAGAGAATGACATAGACCATGGTAGCGTGTACATTACATTATCCTATACAGAGAATGACATAGACCATGGTAGCGTGTACATGCTCTTCATATAGACAACCAGAAATCCCGACAGGCAGTTCAGCCTTTAGTGTGAAAACATCCATGTTCCATCACAGATGTCTCCACACAGAGGTCTTCTACAGACAAACCTTTCACTGTCTGTAGAGTAGCAGACATTTGTCCTCATGTATTTATTTTTCTCTTCCATTTGCTGGAAAAACAATTTGCAGCCCATACTTAAGGGACCTTTCCCTTTAAGCCATTTAGTTCAATATACTTAGTTGGATGTTTTCCCCCTGCTTTTCAATTACATTGTTGATGAGGGGCGTATAAATAAACAATGAGCACATTTAACAGACACACAACTAGGCTAGAGGAGGGGAAAATCATGACAGGAAGGAGAGGATTATGGGAACACCCAGATGGCCTCCGAGCTGAACATACGCATGCACACACGCACACACACACGCACACGTCTCTCTCCAAGGACACCATCTTATTTTGATGTAAAGTGGGAAACAGAAAATGCGAGAAAACGGATGATTGTGACAGAAAGAGCTACAGAGTAACAGATCTACAGAGTAACAGAGCTACAGAGTTACAGAGTAACAGATCTACAGAGTTACAGATCTACAGAGTTACAGAGTTACAGAGTTACAGAGTAACAGATCTACAGAGTAACAGAGCTACAGAGTTACAGAGTAACAGATCTACAGAGTTACAGATCTACAGAGTTACAGAGTTACAGATCTACAGAGTTACAGATCTACAGAGTTACAGAGTTACAGATCTACAGAGTAACAGATCTACAGAGTAATAGATCTACAGAGTTACAGAGTTACATAGTTACAGAGTTACAGAGTTACAGAGTTACAGATCTACAGAGTTACAGAGTTACAGAGTTACAGAGTTACAGATCTACAGAGTTACAGATCTACAGAGTTACAGATCTACAGAGTTACAGAGTTACAGATCTACAGAGTTACAGATCTACAGAGTTACAGAGTAACAGATCTACAGAGTTACAGATCTACAGAGTTACAGAATTACAGATCTACAGAGTTACAGATCTACAGAGTTACAGAGTAACAGATCTACAGAGTTACAGAGTTACAGATCTACAGAGTTACAGATCTACAGAGTTAGAGATCTACAGAGTTACAGAGTTACAGATCTACAGAGTTACAGATCTACAGAGTTACAGAGTTACAGATCTACAGAGTTACAGAGTTACAGATCTACAGAGTAACAGATCTACAGAGTTACAGAGTAACAGATCTACAGAGTTACAGATCTACAGAGTTACAGATCTACAGAGTTACAGAGTTACAGAGTTACAGAGTTACAGAGTTACAGAGTTACAGATCTACAGAGTTACAGATCTACAGAGTTACAGAGTTACAGATCTACAGAGTTACAGATCTACAGAGTTACAGATCTACAGAGTTACAGAGTTACAGATCTACAGAGTTACAGATCTACAGAGTTACAGATCTACAGAGTTACAGAGTTACAGATCTACAGAGTTACAGAGTTACAGAGTTACAGAGTTACAGATCTACAGAGTTACAGAGTTACAGATCTACAGAGTTACAGATCTACAGAGTTACAGAGTTACAGAGATATATAGAGCTCATCGAAGCTAAAAGAAAAATAATCTACAGTACCAGCTCTTTGAATAGAGAACAGACAGACCTTTCCATTCCATTGAACTTAAAGTGTCTGAGGCTTTTTTCCTGCATTTAGACTGGTGGATTTTTTCTTTTGTGGGGAAGGAAGGATACAGGCAGGATGCATAGGCCGCTGAAGCAAGGTATTCCATTACCGGGCAGTAAGGCTATATGGAATATAATATTACAGTCGTGGTCAAAAGTTTTGAGAATGACACAAGTATTGGTCTTCACAAAGTTCGCTGCTTCAGTGTTATGAGATATTTTTGTTAGATGTTACTATGGTATACTGAAGTATAATTACAAGCATTCCATAAGTGTCAAAGGCTTTTATTGACAATTACATTAGTTTATCAATATTTGCAGTGTTGACCCTCCTTTTTCAAGACCTCTGCAATCCGCCCTGGCATGTTGTCAATTAACTTCTGGGCCACATCCTGACTGATGGCAGCCCATTCATGCATAATCAATGCTTGGAGTTCGTCAGAATTTGTGGGTTTTTGTTTGTCCACCCGCCTCTTGAGGATCGACCACAAGTTCTCAATGGGATTAAGGTCTGGGGAGTTTCCTGGCCATGGACCCAAAATTTCGATGTTTTGTACCCCGAGCCACTTAGTTATCACTTTTGCCTTATGGCAAGGTGCTCCATCATGCTGGAAAAGGCATTGTTTGTCACCAAACTGTTCTTGGATGGTTGGGAGAAGTACCATTCTTTATTCATGGCTGTGTTCTTAGGCAAAATTGTGAGTGAGCCCACTCCCTTGGCTGAGAAGCAACCCCACACATGAATGGTCTCAGGATGCTTTACTGTTGGCATGACACAGGACTGATGGTAGCGCTCACCTTGTCTTCTCCGGACAAGGTGTGTCACGATCGTTGAACGGAGTAGACCAAGGCGCAGCGTGATGAGCAAACATATTTATTATCTTTAGTGATAATAATAACAAAACAACAAACGATAACGACACGTGAAGTCCTAGGTTTAACACAACCAACACGGAACAAACCAAACGGAACAAGATCCCACAACTATTGTGGGAAAACAGCCTGTATAAATATGGCTCCCAATCAGAGACAACCAGCAACAGCTGACACTCGTTGCCTCTGATTGGGAACCACTCTGGCCAACATAGAAATAGAACACATAGAACTAAAACACAGAAACACAAACACATAGAATCTACACACCCTGGCTCAACATATAGAGTCCCCAGAGCCAGGGTGTGACAAGGTGTTTTCCGGATACCCCAAACAATCGGAAAGGGGATTCATCAGAGAAAATGACTTTACCCCAGTCCTCAGCAGTCCAATCCCTGTACCTTTTGCAGAATATCAGTCTGTCCCTGATGTATATCCTGGAGAGAAGTGGCTTCTTTGCTGCCCTTCTTGACACCAGGCCATCCTCCAAAAGTCTTCGCCTCACTGTGCGTGCAGATGCACTCACACCTGCCTGCTGCCATTCCTGAGCAAGCTCTGCACTGGTGGTGCCCCGATCCCGCAGCTGAATCAACTTTAGGAGACGGTCCTGGCGCTTGCTGGACTTTCTTGGGCACCCTGACGCCTTCTTCACAACAATTGAACCTCTCTCCTTGAAGTTCTTGATGATCCAATAAATGGTTGATTTAGGTACAATCTTACTAGCAGCAATATCCTTGCCTGTGAAGCCCTTTTTGTGCAAAGCAATGATGACGGCACGTGTTTCCTTGCAGGTAACCATGGTTAACAGAGGAAGAACAATGATTTCAAGCACCACCCTCTCCAGCCTTGTCCTCGTCAACACTCTCACCTGTGTTAACGAGAGAATCAGACATGATGGCAGCTGGTCCTTTTGTGGCAGGGCTGAAATGCAGTGGAAATGTTTTTTGGGGATTAAGTTCATTTTCATGGCAAAGAGGGACTTTGCAATTAATTGCAATTCATCTGATCACTCTTCATGACATTCTGGAGTATATGCAAATTGCCATCATCAAAACTGAGGCAGCAGACTTTGTGAAAATTAGTATTTGTGTCATTCTCAAAACTTTTGACCACGACTGTACACTGCTGCTGGAGAAGATGCAGTGACTCGTCTTGAGGGTGGGCGGCCCGTAAATGGTTATACATCCATGAAAAGTGCCTCCTTTGAAATCAATATTACTGGCAGGCCCATTTCCTTTCTCTCTCTCTCTCTCATTCACAAAAAAAACAAATCCTCCATATTCATTTATAATGTCCTGGAGATTGGGAAAGCTCTCTCCACACATTACACCACCACGTCCCCTCTCTCTCCCATCCCAGTATGAGTAATTCAATTTATAGCCCATCAGTGGTCGGTCTGCTCAGACAGAGTGCTGTTCAGCTCACCTTGATCTCTCTCTCTCTCTCTCTCTCTCTCTCTCTCTCTCTCTCTCTCTCTCTCTCTCTCTCTCTCTCTCTCTCTCTCTCTCTCTCTCTCTCTCTCTCTCTCTCTCTCTCTCTCTCTCTCTCTCTCTCTCTCTCTCTCTCTCTCTCTCTCTCTCTCTCTCTCTCTCTCTCTCTCTCTCTCTCTCTGTACACATATCTGACTCCCATGCAGAGCTGTGTGTCTCACTATGGCTTGGACTGTGCATACTGTGGTTGTGTAGCAAATGGCAACCTATTTCCCTATATAGATGGCAACCTATTCCCTATATAGATGGCAACCTATTCCCTATATAGATGGCAGCCTATTCCCTATATAGATGGCAACCTATTCCCTGTATAGATGGCAACCTATTCCCTATATAGATGGCAGCCTATTCCCTGTATAGATGGCAACCTATTCCCTATATAGATGGCAACCTATTCCCTATACAGTGCACACACATCCTGTGGCTGCATTGGATTGCAGCTTGACAAAGAAGTGAATAGATGAGCTGTTCAGAAGGCTGAATCCCCCCTGAATTATGTTGTGGTAACGGCCTTGTATGCTCTAAGTTATGTTCAAAATGACTAAACCCAACTACAGCAAGGCTAGATGGAATATAGCTGGCATATTGACATTGTTACAGCAACTTCCCAAGTGGTGTTGTATTCCAAGTATTTCCTCAGTTGCTGACATTGTTTTTATGTGTATTGATCATGGGTAAAGCCTATATGCTTTTGACAGGCCAGATGCCCTATTTCCTGTTTGGCTTCAGAACAAACTCATCTTGGATATTAGCTAATAGCTACCACCCAAGTTAGTCCATTAACACAGCCAGAACTCCCCACATGCCATGCAATGCTGAATTCATCGTGCTAGCGGAGAACTAAAAGAGAGGAAGGGAGGAGCCTCCTCTGTTCCTGGTGGGAGGGCTCTGAGGCTGGGATATCTCTCCTGTGATCCTCTACCAGCCTACAACTGAGACGCTGTGGGGAATGAATTATCTGGCCACTCAAACAGCAACATACCATGCTGAATTCAAATCAGATGCAAAAAGTTGATTACATTTTACTAGCGCTTTAGGAGAAGATTATAGATAGATACTTTGTGGGGATCCTAATGTAGGCTAGTACATGACATGCCTTAGTCGCTGTCTGAGATTGAGGGTGATAGGGAGAACTAGTGTACAATAAGTAGGGCGCTCGCTCTGCAGCTGTGTGAGTCCTTAGAGAGAGTGCTGTGAGTTTAGAGGGAAAATGGAAGAAAAACAAGAATCAAAACTCATGAAAGGATTTCAAGAGTTGCAGCAGGAGACACATCTGCAGGCTCTTTGAAGTGCTAAAACAAAAGCAGTCTTCTAGAACTATTGACAGCTTCTAGAACTATTTCTGTGAACTTCTAGAATGATTTCTGTCAGCTTCTAGAACGATTTCAGTCAGCTTCTAGAACAATTTCAGTCAGCTTCTACAACTATTTGAGTCAGCTTCTACAACTATTTCAGACAGCTTCTACAACCATTTCAGACAGCTTCTACAACTATTTCAGACAGTTTCTACAACTATCTCAGACAGCTTCTACAACGATTTCAGACAGATTCTATAAGTATTTTAGACAGTTTCTACAACTATTTCAGCGAGCTTCTACAACCATTTCAGCCAACTAACTATTTCAATAGGATAAAAGTACTCACATACTGTAATTAATTATGCAACACTAGGTTGGGTCCAGCGCTTGATTACCTAGCAGTAACATAAGAAAACCGATGTTAGTGGGTGGTCTAGTGGTCTAAGCCGCTGACTCTGACATATGTCTATGGTGTTGGCATATGTTCAAATCTGGCCTACTGCCCTGTGACACGAACTCTCTATATTTATTTTTGAAGAAAACAATGTTAAATATTAAACACTTATGAGAACGTTTAAGAAATTGACAAAACATGGTTTTTAATCTGCTTTTGAGGTTATAGGTTTACAGTACACTAGGTTACACGGCGGGGAGCCATGTGTGGTGCTGTGCAATTTATTTTCAACATCCCTTTGTGTAGAATCCACATTCTGGATTAATGTAATGTATACATGTAGTATCCAACCCTGGCACTTAGTCAGCCTTCATTTTCAGGCATGTGACCAGGCTTCGACATAGAGGACATCACCGGATTATTCCCCTAACCAACAACCGGAGGGACTTTTCTCGCTGCCACTCTCATCCCAGCACAGAGCACTGCCCCTGGGGTGAGACGTAGAGGGAAGGTGTGTATCGCCTGAGTCTCTGGATGTTAGGGTCTATACAGTCATATCACAGACATAAACTGGTCTGCAATACTGAAACAACTACCAGTTTATGGTTTGCCTCTCTTCTCTTATCTCCAAAATGTACAGCAGCCTCATGAAGCATTAATGGCAATGTGTTTAGATATGCACACTGAATAAAGAGGCGGATGAGAAACCCTACAGAGGCTGCAGGCCGGATGAGAACCCCCCCTCCACTCCCTAAATTTTTTTATCAAATGAGTCAGACCACTGATCGCTGTCCATAGTTCTGAAATTGCTACGTCTACGCGGCTACCTATCGATAGGCTATCAGATGATGTGGTGGTAGTGCTTGTAGTAGCCTATAGCTTTGCTTTAATGGATACATGTTTATTTTTATCTTATTCATAATTTTCTCATGTTAAGCTGAACTTTTATGTTTCATGAAGCTATAGGCCTACGGTGTCGCAATACTGCTATTTAGAATGCTGGCTGGTGGCAATAATGTATTTACTTGTTCAGTAATTAAAGTGGGAAATTCAAACATTGCAGATTGTCAAATGAATATTCGATGCAACAGCATACTAATCAGTAACCAATATATTTTTTGAATATACAACTGTCCTGTAGGCCTATAGCCTACCTTAGCCATCCTCAAGCTTTCTCACAGCTTGGATAGAAAGTTTGTGCTGCGTAAAACCAGTCTATTAATGCCAAATAATACAATCAGTCCACCGTCAAAACAATAGCTTACTTGGGATTGATTAATTATGCAGACAATGCAGTCTAGCCCACTAGACTACTGTGCCTTCAGAGAGTATTCACACCCTTGACTTTTTCCATATTTTGTTGTGTTACAGCCTGAATTTAAAGTGGATTAAATTGAAATGTTGTGTCACTGGCCTACACACAATACCCCATAATGAAAGTGTAATTATGTTTTTAGAAATCTTTACAAATTCATTAAAAATGAAAAGCTGAAATGTCTTGAGTCAATAAGTATTCAACCCCTTTGTTATGGCGAGCCTAAATAACAAGTCACATAACAAGTTGCATGTACAGTGAGGGAAAAAAGTATTTGATCCCCTGCTGATTTTGTACGTTTGCCCATTGACATAGAAATTATCAGTCTATAATTTTAATGGTAGGTTTATTTGAACAGTGAGAGACAGAATAACAACAAAGAAAATCCAGAAAAACGCATGTCAAAAATGTTATAAATTGATTTGCATTTTAATGAGGGAAATAAGTATTTGACCCCTCTGCAAAACATGACTTAGTACTTGGTGGCAAAACCCTTGTTGGCAATCACAGAGGTCAGACGTTTCTTGTAGTTGGCCACCAGGTTTGCCTACATCTCAGGAGGGATTTTGTCCCACTCCTCTTTGCAGATCTTCTCCATGTCATTAAGGTTTTGAGGCTGACGTTTGGCAACTCGAACCTTCAGCTCCCTCCACAGATTTTCTATGGGATTAAGGTCTGAAGACTGGCTAGGCCACTCCAGGACCTTAATGTGCTTCTTCTTGAGCCACTCCTTTGTTGCCTTGGCCGTGTGTTTTGGGTCATTGTCATGCTGGAATACCCATCCACGACCCATTTTCAATGCCCTGGCTGAGGGAAGGAGGTTCTCACCCAAGATTTGATGGTACATGGCCCCGTCCATCGTCCCTTTGATGCGGTGAAGTTGTCCTGTCCCCTTAGCAGAAAAACACCCCCAAAGCATAATGTTTCCACCTCCATGTTTGACAGTGGGGACGGTGTTCTTGGGGTCATAGGCAGCATTCCTCCTCCTCCAAACACAGCGAGTTGAGTTGATGCCAAAGAGCTCGATTTTGGTCTCATCTGACCATAACACTTTTACCCAGTTCTCCTCTGAATCATTCAGATGTTCATTGGCAAACTTCAGACGGGCATGTATATGTGCTTTCTTGCGCAGGGGGACCTTGCGGGCGCTGCAGGATTTCAGAGTTTCACGGCATAGTGTGTTACCAATTGTCTTCTTGGTGACTATGGTCCCAGCTGCCTTGAGATCATTGACAAGATCCTCCCTTGTAGTTCTGGGCTGATTCCTCACCGTTCTCATGATCATTGCAATTCCACGAGGTGAGATCTTGCATGGAGCCCCAGGCCGAGGGAGATTGACAGATCTTTTGTGTTTCTTCCATTTGCGAATAATAGCACCAACTGTTGTCACCTTCTCACCAAGCTGCTTGGCAATGGTCTTGTAGCCCATTCCAGCCTTGTGTAGGTCTACAATATTGTCCCTGACATCCTTGGAGAGCTCTTTGGTCTTGGCCATGGTGGAGAGTTTGGAATCTGATTGATTGATTGCTTCTGTGGACAGGTGTCTTTTATACAGGTAACAAGCTGAGATTAGGAGCACTCTTCATATTTTCAAGCATGGTGGTCGCCGCATCATGTTATGGGTATGCTTGTCATCGTTAAGGACTAGGACGTTTTTTAGAACATAAATAAACTAAATAAAGCTAAGCATAGGCAAAATCGTCGAGGAAAACCTGGTTTAGTCTGCTTTCCAACAGTGACTGGGAGACAAATTCACCTTTCAGCAGGACAATAACTAAAAGAAAAAGGCCAAATATACACTGGAGTAGCTTCCCAAGACGACATTGAATGTTCCTGAGTGGCCTAGATACAGTTAATCTGCTTAAAGATCTATGGCAATACTTGAAAATGGCTGTCTAGCAATGATCAACAACCAACTTGACAGAGCTTGAAATTTTTTTTAAAGAATAATGTGCCAATATTGTACAATCCAGGTGTGCAAGCTCTTAGAGACTTACCCAGAAAGACTCACAGCTGTAATCGCTGCCAAAGGTGATTCAAACATGTATTGACTCAGGGGTGTGAATACTTATTTAAGTTAGATATTTCTGTATATGCAAAACATTTGCAAAATAATTATAAAAACATGTTTTCACTTTATCATTATGGGATATTGTGTGTAGATGGGTGAGAAAAAAATGAATTTAAACCTTTTTGGATTCAGGCTGTAACACAACAAAATGTGGAATAAGTCAAGGGGTATGAATACTTTCTTAAAACATTGTATGTATAGCTATATACAGTATTTAGCTGGTAGCTTATTTATATTACACATTGGAACTCTGACGCTGTCGGGGCTATCCGTCTCATCATGCGCAAGCTTACCAATGTTCACAGAAAGGAGGTCGCTCTCATGAATGCCGCTAGGTCTCTGGTAGTCATCAGCTTGGCTTTCTGGGGGATAAAGAGGGCCGGCACTAGAGGAACTTCCCCAATCATGGAGGGAAGGAAGAAGAGGAGGAGCAAGGCCACTGTCATTGCCGGGCCGGGCAGTGAGATCTCTGTCGGGACTGGAAGGCTACTAGTGCTAGCCAGTGGTGTAAAGTACTTAAGTAAAAATATTAGTAGTTTTTTGGGGTATCTATACTTTCCTTTATTTTTTTTATTTTTGACAACTTTTACTTTTACTTCGCTACATTCCTAAAGAAAATAATGTACTTTTTACTCCATAAATTTTCCCTGACACACAAAGTACTTGTTACATTCTGAATGCTTAGCAGGACACAAAAATTATCCAATTCACGCACTTATCAAGAGAACATGTGGTCATCTCTACTGTCTGGCGGACTCACTAAACACACATGCTTCGTTTGTAAATTATGTCTGAGTGTTGGAGTGTGCCCCTGGCTATCTGTAAAAAAAAAAAAAAAAGAAACAATCGTCTGGTTTGCGTAATATAAGAAATTTGAAGTGATTTATACTTTTACTTTCACCTTTGATACTTATGTATATTTTAGCAATTACATTTACTTTTGATACAGTACTTAAGTATATTTAAAACCAAATACTTCTACACTTTTACTCAAGTAGTATTTTACTGGGTGACTTTCACTTTTACTTCAGTCATTTTCTATTAAGGTATCTTTACTTTTACTCAAGTATGACAATTGTGTACTTTTTCCACCAATAGTGCTAGCTTCTGTATAAGTAGGCCTACTAGCTTCCACCTGCGATGGTGTTTCCCAGAGCTCATCCCGCCTCGCGGGGGCTGTGGGGGTTTCCACTCCATCAGTGGCTGCGTCACAAATGGCACCCTATTGCCTACTGTATATAGTGCGCTACATTTGGCCAAGAGTTCTATGGGTCCTGGTCAAAAGTAGTGCACTATATAGGGATTAGGGAGCCATTTGGGATGTTGCCAGGCATTATCTTCACATACAGCAGTGATGTAACTGCGCAGAACAGCGAACGCTGACCAGCGCTGGTTTGGGTTTGTTACGTCTCGCTGTCGTGGTAACTACATAAGACCGTATTGCAAGCTAAGTGGAGTTGTTGAAGGCTTTATTTTTTAGGAGAAAGAGCCAGCACACTGACTGTGATAGCCACCGATATGAACTAGATGAGAGGGGGAGGGGGAGGGGGAGGAGGTGGTTAGGTATTGGGAGGAAGAGGGAGAGGTGGGGGAGGAGGTGGGTAGGTATTGGGAGGAAGAGGGAGAGGTGGGGGAGGAGGTGGGTAGGTATTGGGAGGAAGAGGGAGAGGTGGACGAGGAGGTGGTTAGGTATTGGGAGGAAGAGTGAGAGGTGGACGAGGAGGTGGGTAGGTATTGGGAGGAAGAGGGAGAGGTGGACGAGGAGGTGGTTAGGTATTGGGAGGAAGAGGGAGAGGTGGACGAGGAGGTGGGTAGGTATTGGGAGGAAGAGGGAGAGGTGGACGAGGAGGTGGGTAGGTATTGGGAGGAAGAGGGAGAGGTGGGGGAGGAGGTGGGTAGGTATTGGGAGGACGAGGGAGAGGTGGACGAGGAGGTGGGTAGGTATTGGGAGGAAGAGGGAGAGGTGGGGGAGGAGGTGGGTAGGTATTGGGAGGAAGAGGGAGAGGTGGGGGAGGAGGTGGGTAGGTATTGGGAGGACGAGGGAGAGGTGGACGAGGAGGTGGGTAGGTATTGGGAGGAAGAGGGAGAGGTGGGGGAGGAGGTGGGTAGGTATTGGGAGGAAGAGGGAGAGGAGTGGGAGGAGGTGGGTAGGTATTGGGAGGAAGAGGGAGAGGTGGGGGAGGAGGTGGTTAGGTATTGGGAGGAAGAGGGAGAGGTGGACGAGGAGGTGGGTAGGTATTGGGAGGAAGAGGGAGAGGTGGGGGAGGAGGTGGGGAGGTATGGGGAGGAAGAGGGAGAGGTGGGGGAGGAGGTGGGTAGGTATTGGGAGGAAGAGGGAGAGGAGTGGGAGGAGGTGGGGAGGTATGGGGAGGAAGAGGGAGAGGAGTGGGAGGAGAGGGTCACTACTCAAAACAAAGATGAGGTCTCTGATCTTCATTTGATTATTTATACAGTATGTCGGTCAGGGACCCTTGTTCACTGTAGCCAATAAATCCATTTAGTCGGTCAACCTGTATGGTGATAGGACTGGTTAACTGCATGGACACAAGGAGACGAAGACAGAGGAAGCCACTGTAGACTGAGATTGACCCAGGCAGTGAAACCAAGAGACAGCCGGCAAAGAAGACAAGGAGATAAGGAGGGAGGAAGCCACTGTAGACTATTGGGATAGACCCAAGCAGTGAGTCAGAGAGACAGCCGGTGGACCAGAGCAGATCAGTGGGGCGAGGAGAAGCCATGGCGAGTATCACTCAGTATAAACAACCAGCAGAGTGACGCTGTACAGCTGCAACGCTGTAAAGGAAGCAGCTGTCCGCAGCGCTACTATATGTAAAACCCTGCTGAGATGACCATAGAATTTCTCCTTCTATCACTCTGCTTGGTCAACACATGAAGACATGTTGAAAGATGTAGGGAAGGAAGAGAAGAATGACAGAGGGAGAGGAAGGAGAGAAGGAAGATGAGATGACAAACGACAAATAGGGAGAGAGAGAAAGACGAGGGAGTAAGAAAAGAGAGAAACTGAGAGACAGAGAGAGAACTAGAGCAACAGAGACCAGTAGCATCGCAGCACATGAGCACTTCTGACAGCCTGAGTTCAGTGAGGGAGAAAGGAAAGAGAAAGAATTGGAGGTGTGAAGGATTCTCTCCACATAAAGCATTTGATTTGGTGCAGACCACTGGGACAGGCCTCGGCGCAGCATTGATCGCACTGATCTGAATCAGCAGACACATGGCGATTGCGCTGCAGTGGTGTTGACTTCGTGTTAAATCGTGGGCCATCACAGAGACTCCCAACATAACCCTCTCTCGCCCTTTTCTCCCTGCAACCAACCTCTCCCCTCTGCTCTCACATACTGTAGATCGTCAGACATTATTACAGATACACATTTACATACACCTGTACAAAGTACAAATGCACTTCCATTCTCGCCCTCTCTTTCTCTCTCCTTCACTTTCCCTCTTTCCTCCTAACACATCCACTTTATACAGTCAAAATACCATTACTTGATATTCCCAAAATAAATTGCTATAACCAAATATTACACATGCAACCTTACAGGTCCTCTGGGGGTATTTCCTAGCTTCTCCAAGGAGTGTGTGTGTGTGTGTGTGTGTGTGTGTGTGTGTGTGTGTGTGTGTGTGTGTGTGTGTGTGTGTGTGTGTGTGTATCCATCCGTCTTGACTGTTAAACAATGGACTGTTCCTCTAGGCAACCCTGCTCAACTTGGGCTGCTGTCAGAGAGAGATGTCTTTGCCATGCAAATCGCTTTGTGTTTTGATGTGTTTTCTATCCCAGCATTGCTCCAGAGCACAGAAGGGAATAAGAACGGGAAATAGCTAGCCTGGCTTTTAAAACACTGCTCTTTCTAACAGTCTATAAGCCCACCGTAGGGGGGAAATAGCTAGCCTGGCTTTTAAAACACTGCTCTTTCTAACAGTCTATAAGCCCACCGTAGGGGGGAAATAGCTAGCCTGGCTTTTAAAACACTGCTCTTTGTAACAGTCTATAAGCCCACCGTAGGGGGGAAATAGCTAGCCTGGCTTTTAAAACACTGCTCTTTCTAACAGTCTATAAGCCCACCGTAGGGGGGAAATAGCTAGCCTGGCTTTTAAAACACTGCTCTTTCTAACAGTCTATAAGCCCACCGTAGGGGGGAAATAGCTAGCCTGGCTTTTAAAACACTGCTCTTTCTAACAGTCTATAAGCCCACCGTAGGGGTGAAATAGCTAGCCTGGCTTTTAAAACACTGCTCTTTCTAACAGTCTATAAGCCCACCGTAGGGGTGAAATAGCTAGCCTGGCTTTTAAAACACTGCTCTTTCTAACAGTCTATAAGTCCACCGTAGGGGTGAAATAGCTAGCCTGGCTTTTAAAACACTGCTCTCCTACTGCTCCTACTGACGGAAACATGGATTACCACTGAAAAAACTGCTACTCCTACGGCTCTCTCCTCGTCTGACCATGTGTTCTCGCATACCCCGAGAGCATCTGGTCAGCGGGGTGGTGGCACAGGAATCCTCATCTCTCCCAAGTTGACATTCTCTCTTTTTCCCCTGACCCATCTGTCTATCTCCTCATTTGAATTCCATGCTGTCACAGTCACTAGCCCATTTAAGCTTAACATCCTTGTCATTTATCGCCCTCCAGGTTCCCTTGGAGAGTTCATAAATGAGCTTGACGCCTTGATAAGTTCCTTTCCTGAGGATGGCTCACCCCTGACAGTTCTGGGTGACTTCTACCTTTGACTCATTTCTCTCTGCCTCCTTCTTTCCACTCCTCTCCTCTTTTGACCTCACCCTCTCACCGTCCCCCCCTACTCACAAGGCAGGCAATACGCTTGACCTCATCTTTACTAGATGCTGTTCTTCTACTAATCTCACTGCAACTCCCCTCCATGTCTCCGACCACTACTTTGTATCCTTTTCTCTCTCGCTCTCCTCCAACACTACTCACTCTGCCCCTACTCAGATGGTAATGCGCCGTCGCAACCTTCGCTCTCTCTCTCCCGCTACTCTCTCCTCTTCCATCCTATCATCTCTTCCCTCTGCTCAATCCTTCTCCCTCCAATCTCCTGATTCTGCCTCCTCAACCCTCCTCTCCTCCCTTTCTGCATCCTTTGACTCTCTATGTCCCCTATTCTCCCGGCCGGCTCGGTCTTCCCCTCCTGCTCCGTGGCTTGACGACTCATTGCGAGCTCACAGAACAGGGCTCCGGGCAGCCGAGCGGAAATGGAGGAAAACTAGACTCCCTGCGGACCTGGCATCTTTTCACTCCCTCCTCTCTACATTTTCTTCATCTGTTTCTGCTGCTAAAGCCACTTTCTACCACTCTAAATTCCAAGCATCTGCTTCTAACCCTAGGAAGCTCTTTGCCACCTTTTCCTCCCTGCTGAATCCTCCTCCCCCCCCCCCCCCCCCCTCCCTCTCTGTTGATGACTTCGTCAACCATTTTGAAAAGACGGTTGACGACATCCGATCCTCGTTTGTTAAGTCAAATGACACTGCTGGTCCTGCTCACACTGCCCTACCCTATGCTTTGACTTCTTTCTCCCCTCTCTCTCCAGATGAAATCTTGCGACTTGTGACGGCAGGCCGCCCAACAACCTGCCCGCTTGACCCTATCCCCTCCTCTCTTCTCCAGACCATCTCCGGTGACCTTACCCTTACCTCACCTCGCTCATCAACTCATCCTTGACCGCTGGCTATGTCCCTTCCGTCTTCAAGAGAGTGAGAGTTGCACCCCTCCTCAAAAAACCAACACTCGATCCCTCTGATGTCAACAACTACAGACCAGTATCCCTTCTTTCTTTTCTCTCCAAAACTCTTGAGCGTGCCGTCTTTAGCCAACTCTCTTGCTATCTCTCTCAGAATGACCTTCTTGATCCAAACCAGTCAGGTTTCAAGACTGGTCATTCAACTGAGACTGCTCTTCTCTGTGTCACGGAGGCTCTCCGCACTGCTAAAGCTAACTCTCTCTCCTCTGCTCTTGTCCTTCTAGACCTGTCTGCTGCTTTTGATACTGTGAACCCTCAGATCCTCCTCTCCACCCTCTCCGAGTTGAGCTTCTCCGGCGCGGCTCACTCTTGGATTGCGTCCTACCTGACCGGTCGCTCCTACCAAGTGGCGTGGCGAGAATCTGTCTCCGCACCACGTGCTCTCACCACTGGTGTCCCCCAGGGCTCAGATCTAGGCCCTCTCCTATTCTCGCTATACACCAAGTCACTTGGCTCTGTCATATCCTCACATGGCCTCTCCTATCATTGCTACGCAGATGACACACAACTAATCTTCTCCTTTCCTCCTTCTGATAACCAGGTGGCGAATCGCATCTCTGCTTGTCTGGCAGACATATCAGTGTGGATGACGGATCACCACCTCAAGCTGAACATCGGCAAGACGGAGCTGCTGTTCCTCCCGGGTAAGGCCTGCCCGTTCCATGATCTCGCCATCACGGTTGACAACTCCGTTGTGTCCTCCTCCCAGAGTGCGAAGAGCCTTGGCATGACCCTGGACAACACCCTGTCGTTCTCCGCTAACATCAAGCCGGTGACCCGATCCTGTAGGTTCATGCTCTACAACATTCGGAGAGTACGACCCTGCCTTACACAGGAAGCGGCACAGGTCCTAATCCAGGCACTTGTCATCTCCCGTCTGGATTACTGCAACTCGCTGTTGGCTGGGCTCCCTGCCTGTGCCATTAAACCCCTACAACTCATCCAGAATGGCGCAGCCCGTCTGGTGTTCAACCTTCCCAAGTTCTCTCACGTCACCCCGCTCCTCCGCACACTCCACTGGCTTCCAGTTGAAGCTCGCATCTGCTACAAGACCATGGTGCTTGCCTACGGAGCTGTGAGGGGAACGGCACCTCCGTACCTTCAGGCTCTGATCAGTCCCTACACCCAAACGAGGGCATTGTGTTCATCCACCTCTGGCCTGCTGGCCCCCCTACCTCTGCGGAAGCACAGTTCCCGCTCAGCCCAGTCAAAACTGTTCGCTGCTCTGGCACCCCAATGGTGGAACAAGCTCCCTCACGACGCCAAGACAGCGGAGTCACTCACCACCTTCCGGAGACACTTGAAACCCCACCTCTTTAAGGAATACATGGGATAGGATAAAGTAATCCTTCTACCCCCCCTTACCCCACCCCAAAGAAAGAAAAAAAAAAACATATTGTAAAGTGGTTATCCCACTGGCTATAAGGTGAATGCACCCATTTGTAAGTCGCTCTGGATAAGAGCGTCTGCTAAATGACGTAAATGTAAATGTAAATGTGATCAAATACTTATGTCATGCAATAAAATGCAAATGAATTACTTAAAAATCATACAATGTGATTTTCTGGATTTTTGTTTTAGATTCCGTCTCTCACAGTTGAAGTGTACCTATGATAAAAATTACAGACCTCTACATGCTTTGTAAGTAGGAAAACCTGCAAAATCGGCAGTGTATCAAATACTTGTTCTCCTCACTGTATATCTAGATATATATACACACACATACATACATATAAATACATATACATATATATACATACCCTTTTTTAGAATATATTTCCCTTTATTACTTTCCAACCCCACGACCCCTTCCCTAATTGGAGCAAACTAGTGAACAACAACGCTTAGGCCTCTACTTCCAGCTTATACATACTATATACATTTTATGGACACAGTCAATTTGACAATAATTCTATTTAGTTTGTTTTTACTCCTGAACTCCCTCTACCCTCAAACTCTCCAATCATTTTCATGATGTCCATCCGGTTTGCTTCTATTTGCCATATCTTTCTAACTGTGTTCTTTCACAAAAGCGCTCAACCTATAACCTATATACTTATTATGGACACAGTATGCTTTACATGAGCTATCTTGTTGTTATTAGTTGTTGTTAGTTGTTATTAGTCCCATCCTTCAGCTCCATTCAACACCTCCCATCTATCTCTTAACACCATCCATATTGGATTACTATTTGCCATATATTTTTCAACTGTACTGTAATGTTTCACAAAAGTTCTGAACCCTTCTATTCTCATTGTTTCTACAGATTGTAAATAGAAAATAAACATTTTTGCTAAAGTATTATTATATTATTGATCGATTGACTATGACTTTTCAGACCACCCAGTAGTGCTATCTGCAGTGTTAGCTCCATGTAAATATTGCAGTCCTTCAGCCATTCCTGGACCTGTGACCAAAAACAGGCTACAAATGGACAGTACCAAAACAAATTATCTAATGATTCTGTCTCTTCGCAGCAAAATCTGCAGAGCTGGGAAGATTGTATCCACCATATAAATAACATACTATTGGTAGCAAGAATTTTGTATAATAATTTAAATTGAAATATTCTAAGGTTTGAATCCGGCGTCGTTTTGCGTATCAGTTCATAAACACTATGCCATGGAATCGGTACGTCAAAAATCTCTTCCCAACTATTTTGCAATTTATATGGGACGGCTGTCAATCCTTTGGTCCTTAAATGAAACTGGTATACTTTTTTATTTATCACAATTTTCTTTAACCAATTACAGTGGGGAAAAAAAGTATTTAGTCAGCCACCAATTGTGCAAGTTCGCCCACTTAAAAATATGAGAGAGGCCTGTAATTTTCATCATAGGTACACGTCAACTATGACAGACAAAATGAGAAAAGAAAATCCAGAAAATCACATTGTAGGATTTTTTATGAATTTATTTGCAAATTATGGTGGAAAACAAGTATTTGGTCAATAACAAAAGTTACTCAATACTTTGTTATATACCCTTTGTTGGCAATGACACAGGTCAAACGTTTTCTGTAAGTCTTCACAAGGTTTTCACACACTGTTGCTGGTATTTTGGCCCATTCCTCCATGCAGATCTCCTCTAGAGCAGTGATGTTTTGGGGCTGTCGCTGGGCAACACGGACTTTCAACTCCCTCCAAAGATTTTCTATGGGGTTGAGATCTGGAGACTGGCTAGGCCACTCCAGGACCTTGAAATGCTTCTTACGAAGCCACTCCTTCGTTGCCCGGGCGGTGTGTTTGGGATCATTGTCATGCTGAAAGACCCAGCCACGTTTCATCTTCAATGCCCTTGCTGATGGAAGGAGGTTTTCACTCAAAATCTCACGATACATGGCCCCATTCATTCTTTCCTTTACACGGATCAGTCGTCCTGGTCCCTTTGCAGAAAAACAGCCCCAAAGCATGATGTTTCCACCCCCATGCTTCACAGTAGGTATGGTGTTCTTTGGATGCAACTCAGCATTCTTTGTCCTCCAAACACGACGAGTTAAGTTTTTACCAAAAAGTTCTATTTTGGTTTCATCTGACCATATGACATTCTCCCAATCCTCTTCTGGATCATCGAAATGCACTCTAGCAATCTTCAGACGGGCCTGGACATGTACTGGCTTAAGCAGGGGGACACGTCTGGCACTGCAGGATTTGAGTCCCTGGCGGCGTAGTGTGTTACTGATGGTAGGCTTTGTTACTTTGGTCCCAGCTCTCTGCAGGTCATTCACTAGGTCCCCCCGTGTGGTTCTGGGATTTTTGCTCACCGTTCTTGTGATCATTTTGACCCCACGGGGTGAGATCTTGCGTGGAGCCCCAGATCGAGGAAGATTATCAGTGGTCTTGTATGTCTTCCATTTCCTAATAATTGCTCCCACAGTTGATTTCTTCAAACCAAGCTGCTTACCTATTGCAGATTCAGTCTTCCCAGCCTGGTGCAGGTCTACAATTTTGTTTCTGGTGTCCTTTGACAGCTCTTTGGTCTTGGCCATAGTGGAGTTTGGAGTGTGACTGTTTGAGGTTGTGGACAGGTGTCTTTTATACTGATAACAAGTTCAAACAGGTGCCATTAATACAGGTAACGAGTGGAGGACAGAGGAGCCTCTTAAAGAAGAAGTTACAGGTCTGTGAGAGCCAGAAATCTTGCTTGTTTGTAGGTGACCAAATACTTATTTTCCACCATAATTTGCAAATAAATTCATAAAAAATCCTACAATGTGATTTTCTGGATTTTTTTCCCTCAATTTGTCTGTCATAGTTGACGTGTACCTACGATGAAAATGACAGGCCTCTCTCATCTTTTTAAGTGGGAGAACTTGCACAATTGGTGGCTGACTAAATACTTTTTTCCCCCACTGTATGTTCTTTAATGCAGGGCCAACAGACAAGTTCCTTCGTTTTTCCCCCTTCCACTTTCCTCTTCCATTTTTGCAGTAATGCTGCAATTATTTGGTTGTAATTTTGGGTAGAGCAGACATTTCCATATGTTTTTGTTAGCTGCATGTGCGACATAACTCCACCAGTCCTACCTATGATATAATTTACGAAGATGATACCTTTAAAAAAATTTTTTTTGTATATTTGAGTTTAACCACAATATTTGTTGCATTATTTGTTCTGTCATTTCTGGAGGATTAAATTGAAATTGCAACCAACTTTCTATGGCTTGTTTTAGAAATAGTGATATTTGGGAGATGATTTCCTTTTCAAATAAATGAAAGTGAGAGGTTGTAATCTGAATAGAGGGAAAAATGTCATTCTTGAACATGGGGTGAGACAATCTTACTAATTTGCTATAGAACCAGTTCGGATTTAAGTATAACTTTTGTATGACAGAAGCTTTTAGTGATAGGTCTAATGCTTTCATATTTAATAATTTCTGTCCTCCGAATTCATATTCATTATATAAATAGGCCCGTTTAATTTTGTCTGGCTTGCCGTTCCAAATAAAATGGAATATATTTTTCTCATATAATTTAAAAAACTGTTCGCTAGGCATAGGCAAGACCATAGAAAATAGGTAAACTGGGATAATACTAAAGAGTTAATCAGCGTGATTTTTCCACAAATAGACAGGTATTTACCTTTCCATGGTAGCAAGAGCTTATCTATTTTTTCTAACTTTCTATTAAAATGTATTGGAGTGAGATCATTTATTTTATTTGGGATATGTATTCCGAGTATATCCACATCACCATCAAACCATTTTATTGGAAAACTACATGGTAATGTAAAAAAAATGTTTTTAGTGATCCAACACATAATATAGTATATTTATCATAATTTGTTTGTAATCCAAAGTGGTTAGAACATTTATCTAATTCCACTATGAGGCTGTGGAGGGATTCAAGTTGTGGATTTAAAAGAAAACATGAATCATCAGCATACAATGACACCATTGTTTTTAAGCCCTGGATTTCTAATCCCTTGATATTATTGTTGGATTTGATTTTAATAGCTAACATTTCGATGGCCATAATAAATAGATATGCCGATAGTGGACAACCTTGTTTTACTCCTCTTGACAGTTTAAAACTTTCTGAGAAATAGCCATTATTTACTATTTTACACCTAGGGTTACTATACATGATTTTAACCCATTTTATAAGAGATTCTCCAAAATTGAAATGCTCCAGTCGTACTTTATCAAATGCCTTTTCAAAGTCTGCTATGAATAGCAGGCCTGGTTTCCCAGATTTGTCAAAGTGTTCTATTGTTTCCAGTACTTTCCTTGTATTATCTCCAATGTATCGTCCATGTAAAAAACCTGTCTGATTAGAATGAATAATGTCCTTTTTAATTATATGCACTATACATTTTGCTAGAATTTATGCATCACAACACTGAAGTGTAAGGGGCCTCCAATTTCTTTAATGGACTGGATCTTTATATTTCCCACTTGTATCCTGTTTCAGTAATAATGAAATCAGACCTTCTTCTTGAGTGTCTGATAGTCTACCATTTACATAGGAGTGGTTAAAACATGCTAATAATGGTCCTCTGAGTATATTAAAAAAGGTTTGGTATACCTCGACTGGTATGCCATCCAACCCTGGAGTTTTGCCGGACTTAAAGTCTTTAATTGCATCCATAAGTTCCTCCTCTGTAATTTCACCTTCACATGAGTCTTTCTGTATAGCTGTTAATTTTACATTATCAACAGAAAAAAATCCTACAATTAGCTTCAGTTAGAGGAGATGGGGGCGACTGAAACGAAAACATATGCTTAAAGTATTTTGCTTCCTCCTTCAAAATATCATTTGGTGAATCATGGGTGACTCCGTCATTTGTAACCAGTTTCAGTAAATTATTTTTGGTAGCATTTCTATGATAATAATAATTTGGTGCGTTTTTCCCATTTTCCATCCAGTTTGCTTTATTTTTATAATATATTACACTTGATCTTTCTTGAATAAGTTTCTCAATTTCTTTTTGTTTTTCCTCTAATTTATTCTGAGCCTCTATGTTACAGTTTTTATTGCTATCTATCTGTTCTGTTAGACCTTCTATTTCCTTTGTTAGTATGGACTCTTTTGACCTAAATTGCTTTTGTTTTTGAGATGAGTACTGAATTGCATGGCCTCTAAAGGCACATTTAAAAGTGTCCTTGTTATTGTTGCTATAGAAAGAGAAACAGAGATGGAAAAAAAGGATGAGAAAAGGGGAAAGGAAAAAGACAGCTAGAAAGAAATGGATAATGTATGGGTCGTTATGACAATGACAGGAAAAGTAGAGGGACTGAGAGAGTATGATAGAGAGAGAGGAGTGAGTGTGGCTGTGCAAAGAGCACTTAAGTAAATGAGTGTGTGAGATAGCGAGGGATCGAGGGAGGAGAGAGATGGAGGGAGGGAAGCAGCAACCAACGCTCCTCCACCCCTCCATGGGGCTGCTGACCCACTTGCAGAGTATTCTTTTTTCCTTCCCCCTTCCCTTTCCATCCCGGAACAAGGGGGTTCTGTCTGCCATGACGCTGAGATGCAGCACGCCCGCTGACGAGGGGCCCGCCGCCTCTTGAAATATCTCCTCCCCACTAGGGAAATGGCTGCTCCGCCTGTCAACCTGCGAAACCAATGTTCTTCCCCCACCCCACCTCTCGCTAAGCCTAGACAGCCAGCCAGCTTCTCTCCAAATCCCAAATAGTCTCTGTTCAAATGAGGAAAAAGACTAGAGCACTTCTGGGATTCTCTGATTCTCTTTCCCGCCATGGAAGCACAGCCCTATGGCGACGGTAAGTCCAGTAGGAATAAGGGCTGCGGATTAATCATTCTTGGCTGTGAGGTTTGATTATGAATTAGATGGAGTTCTTCTAGACCTCCGAAGAGAACACACTGACAAAGATCAGTCAGAATCCATCCAGTATGGTAGCTACCCAACTTATATTTGCCTTTCTTGTCATCTAGGACCGGCGTTACTAGAAAAAGTGAGCCTGGTATGTTGACAATAAGTTTTTGTATTTCAGGCAGGATCCTTGAACAGGTCACTGTCTTCACTACACTTTAGACCACTTTACGTCAACATGAGAATACTTGTCTATATTTGAGGGGTACAGTAGGGACAGAACACCTGTCTATATTTGAGGGGTACAGTAGGGACAGAACACCTGTCTATATTTGAGGGGTACAGTAGGGACAGAACACCTGTCTATATTTGAGGGGTACAGTAGGGACAGAACACCTGTCTATATTTGAGGGGTACAGTAGGGACAAAACAACTGTCTATATTTGAGGGGTACAGTAGGGACAGAACACCTGTCTATATTTGAGGGGTACAGTAGGGACAGGACACCTGTCTATATTTGAGGGGTACTGTATGGACAGGACACCTGTCTATATTTGAGGGGTACAGTAGGGACAAAACATCTGTCTATATTTGAGGGGTACAGTAGGGACAGGACACCTGTCTATATTTGAGGGGTACAGTAGGGACAGAACACCTGTCTATATTTGAGGGGTACAGTAATGACAGAACACCTGTCTATATTTGAGGGGTACAGTAGGGACAGGACACGTGAAGATGTCTGTTATGTGGGCAGCTTGTCTCTCCCTTTTCTGTTTCCCTTCCTCCTTGTTTTGTCCCCTCTTTGTCTGTTGTATCTGTATGTGTGTCTGTCCCCATTATGTGGGTGTGTCTGGAGTGGATCGGGGGGCGTGCTCAGGATCTGCCTCTCCTGTGCAGCTGCGGGTTGTTTCCAGTGATTCCTGCCTACGCAGCTGCATCCTATTCTCTCATCAACCTGCACTACTAATTCCTGGGCATGGCTCTCCACCGGCGCCAGATCGTTGTTCTTACTAGAGCGGTAACTTGGCTCACCCGTAGAGTTAAATTGTCTTTGTCTTCAGCCTGGCTCTTTACTCTCCTTAACCTGTCGTTTGTTTTGTCTTCAGTTCAGACATACCTCCCAACCTGCCTGCCTGCCTGCCTGCCTGCCTGCCTGCCTGCCTGCCTGCCTCAGCCTCTCCTTCCTCCGGAGCCGACTAGCCCACTCTGTTCCTTTTCTTCAGTTGTTTTTGGACTAAGACAAATTGAACTTTTATTAAAATAATTTTTGTTTCTTCCACTCCCTTAGTCGTGTTTTGTTTCTCTGAGTGCTGGGTTTAACCATAGCGTAACAGAACGATCTGGCCATGGACCCAACAGAGAAACAGCACGGGGCAAACGAAGACAGCTTCCAACAAGCTATCCAGGCTCAAGGAATGTTGCTAGGACAGCATGACCAATTGATTCGGACTCTTTTGGAAGATAATCATCAACTGCTGAACCAGGTGACTCAGTTAACTACACAAGTCTCTAAATTGTCTATCAGTTCTCCATCTCTCTCTGACCCCCAGTTTGATGCACCCCAAGTTGTTTCCTCTGACATTATGCAGGCTTCGTTCCATCGGGAACCCCCTGTCACGTCGCCTGAACCGTTCAATGGAGAATTGGACAAGTGCCGGGGATTTTTGCTTCAGTGTGACTTGATTTTTCGGCAGAGACCACTGTCGTTTTCTACTGATTCCTCTAAGGTACATTATGTTCTGGGGCTGTTAAGAGGGAGAGCTCTGGTTTGGGCTGAGGCTGTGTGCTCAAATCAAACTTTGACTGGATTGACTTTTGCAGATTTTTCTGCTAAATTGAAGACTGTTTTTGACCATCCTGACCATGTGGGTAATTCCTCCAAGATACTTTTTAATTTGAGGCAGGGTTCTAACAGTGTGGCTGAGTACTCTATTGAGTTCTGGACTTTGGCAGCGGACTCCAAGTGGAACAATGTGGCACTTCAAGGAGCATTTCTAAACGGTTTGAATGAAGCCATTAAGGATGAACTGGTTGCTCGTGACGAGCCACATGATTTACATTCTCTCGTTTCCCTGTCCATTAAGCTAGACAACCGGTTGCAGGAGAGGTGTCGGGAGAGAGGCGGTCGGCCACATCTAGGAGGACGAGTTCCCCAGCCTTCAACCACTCGAGTCTCGCCTCCCCGGAGCCGGCAGCTTCTTGTTCCTGATATCATCCCGAGCACAGAGGAGGAACCAATGCAAGTGGGTCGAGCTCGACTACCTCCAGCAGAGCGGCAACGGCGCCTCCAGGCGGGTGAGTGCCTGTACTGTGGAGACGCCACACACATTCTGGCTACATGCCCTAAGCGACCAAAAGACAAGGCTCGCTCGAAACGGTGGGTCTACTTGCGAGCCCAGAGCTAGATCCTGAACCCATCATTCCCCGATTACAAGTACCTGTAACCTTACGTTTCCAGAGTCATTCCCTGCCACTCTCAGCTCTCATAGACTCAGGTGCAGAAGACAACTTTATTAGCCACCAGTTCGTTACACAAGCTCGTATCCCCATGGAGCCACTACCTACCCCCATTCGGGTCACAGCCCTTGATGGGCGCCTCCTCGCGGAGATAACTCATCAAACCACCCCCGTTTCCCTAGTGATTTCTGGCAATCATTGTGAAAGCATTCAGTTAAGAGTTATGTCTGGCTCAGCTACCTCCCTAATCCTTGGCTTCCCCTGGTTGGCTCTTCACAACCCACAAATTGATTGGACACGTCACACCATTCTCAGTTGGAGCACTAACTGCCATTCAGAGTGCCTTAGGTCAGCGGTTCCCCCCACTAAGTGTAACCCAACTCATCCCTCAGCTCCTCTCGATCTGTCATCTGTCCCCAAAGAATACCATGACTTAGCGGAGGTTTTCAGTAAGGACAAGGCTCTGTCTCTACCACCACATAGGCCTTATGATTGCCCTATTGAACTGCTTCCTGGTGCTCCCTTGCCCTCTAGTCGCTTATACAATCTGTCCCGACCGGAAAGAGAGGCAATGGAGCAGTATATTGGTGATTCTCTGGCCTCGGGCATAATCCGTCCCTCGTCGTCTCCTTTGGGTGCAGGTTTCTTTTTCGTTGAAAAGAAAGACAAGTCGTTACGCCCCTGTATCGATTTCAGGGGTTTAAACAACATAACTGTTAAAAACCAGTATCCCCTTCCACTCATCAACTCAGCTTTTGAACCTCTGCATGGCGCCACAGTTTTCTCCAAGCTCGACCTCAGGAACGCTTATCACCTTGTCAGAATCCGAAAGGGAGATGAGTGGAAAACCGCTTTCAACACTCCACTGGGACATTTTGAGTATTTGGTCATGCCCTTTGGGCTCTCAAACGCCCCTGCTGTATTCCAAGCCATGGTGAACGATGTTCTTAGGGATTTTTTGAACCGTTTTGTCTTTGTATACCTGGATGATATTCTTGTTTTTTCCAAGTCACCCGAGGAGCATGAGTCACACGTCCGTCAAGTCCTTCAACGGCTCTTGGAGAATAAGCTGTACGTCAAAGCAGAAAAGTGTGAGTTCCACAAACAGTCTACATCGTTCCTTGGTTTCATCATTGAGAGCGGGCAGGTGAAGGCGGACCCCGAGAAGATCCGGGCAGTGACGGAATGGCCCACACCCACCACCCGTAAGCAACTTCAACGATTTTTGGGCTTTGCTAACTTCTACCGTAGATTCATTAAGGGTTTTAGTAAAGTGGTGGCACCCCTTACTAGACTCACATCCCCAAAAGTCCCTTTTCTGTGGTCCCCTGAGGCGGAGCAGGCGGTAGGGGTTTTGAAGGAACTGTTTTCCACCTCCCCCGTGTTGATACACCCCAATACCTCTCTGCAGTTTATTGTGGAGGTGGACGCGTCTGACTCAGGTGTGGGAGCAGTCCTCTCCCAGCGCTCCCCCACTGACCAAAAGCTTCACCCCTGTGCTTTTTTCTCCAAGAAATTGTCACCCACAGAACGGAATTACGATGTTGGAAACCGGGAACTGCTGGCGGTCAAGCTAGCACTGGAAGAATGGCGGCACTGGCTGGATGGAGCTGAACTGCCGTTTGTGGTCTGGACAGACCACAAAAACTTGGCTTACATCCAAGCCACTAAGAGACTCAACTCACGCCAAGCCAGATGGGGCCCTGTTTTTTAGTAGGTTTAACTTTATTCTTACATACAGACCGGGGTCAAGAAATGTTAAACCAGATGCTTTGTCCCGCCAGTTTGCTGACCCTTCGGAGACCAGCGAGCCTGAGGCAGTCCTACCTTCCTCATGCGTCGTGGCGGCAGTACAGTGGGAGATCGAGTCTCTTGTGAAGACTGCACTTGCCACGGACCCGGGACCGGGTGATGGACCTCCCAACCTACTCTTTGTTCCCGAGACGGTCCGGTCTCAGGTGTTGCAGTGGATTCACACCTCCCGTTTGGCTGGTCACCCTGGGATGAGACGCACGTTGACGCTGCTTCGGAGACATTTTTGGTGGCCTTCAATGGAAACTGACGTTCAGGCTTTTGTGGCAGCCTGTTCAACCTGTGCTCGGGGCAAAGCCTCCCATCAGTCCCCTTCGGGGCTGCTGCTACCCCTCCCAGTTCCCAGCCGTCCCTGGTCCCACATAGCCATGGATTTTGTCACCGGCCTACCCAAGTCTGAAGGTAATGATACTATACTTACCATTGTGGACAGATTCTCTAAATCTGTTCACTATATAGCATTACCAAAATTACCGTCTGCCAGTGAGACAGCGGACCTCCTAGTCCAACATGTATTCCGTCCCCATGGAATACCTGTGGACATCGTATCTGATAGAGGCCCACAGTTTACTTCCTGTGTTTGGAAGGTTTTCTGTTCTGCTTTGGGTGCTTCCGTTAGTCTGTCCTCAGGGTTTCATCCCCAGACCAACGGTCAAACAGAAAGAGCCAATCAAAACCTCGAAGCAACCCTTCATTGTGTGGCTGCTCAACATCCATCATCCTGGGCCAAACATCTGCCTTGGATAGAGTACGCCCACAACTCCCTCACCACCTCTGCCACCGGCCTTTCACCCTTCGAAGTAACCATGGGTTATCAACCCCCTCTGTTTCCTGCTCAGGAAAAGGAATTGGCTGTTCCTTCGGTTCAGGAGAACCTCCGCCGCTGCCAGAGAGTGTGGAGTGACGCTCGGGAAGCATTGCTTCGGACCACCGACAGGAACAAGACGACAGCGGATAGGAGCAGGACTCCCGCACCTGTGTTTCATCCTGGTCAAGAAGTTTGGCTGTCATCTAAGAACGTACCTCTTCGTACCAAATCACGCAAGCTGTCTCCTCGGTACCTGGGTCCGTTTGTGGTGGAGTCCATCGTTAACCCCGCTGCGGTTCGTTTGAAGTTGCCTTCAGCCATGAAGATACACCCTACTTTCCACGTCTCCCAACTGAAACCTGTGTCCTCCAGCCTTTTGTGTCCGCCGGCAGATCCACCTCCACCTGTTCGCCTCATTGACGACCATCCGGCCTACACCGTCAGTAGGCTACTGGACTCTCGGAGGCGGGGTAGGAGTCTCCAATACCTTGTCGATTGGGAAGGTTATGGACCAGAGGAGAGGTCTTGGGTCCCTAAGCGTTTTGTGTTGGATCCTCAGCTGATCACGGACTTCCATCACGACAACCCTGACAGGCCTGGTGGGTCGCCAGGTGGCGACCATTGAGGGGGGGGGGGGGGGGGGGTACTGTTATGTGGGCAGCTTGTCTCTCCCTTTTCTGTTTCCCTTCCTCCTTGTTTTGTCCCCTCTTTGTCTGTTGTATCTGTATGTGTGTCTGTCCCCATTATGTGGGTGTGTCTGGAGTGGATCGGGGGGCGTGCTCAGGATCTGCCTCTCCTGTGCAGCTGCGGGTTGTTTCCAGTGATTCCTGCCTACGCAGCTGCATCCTATTCTCTCATCAACCTGCACTACTAATTCCTGGGCATGGCTCTCCACCGGCGCCAGATCGTTGTTCTTACTAGAGCGGTAACTTGGCTCACCCGTAGAGTTAAATTGTCTTTGTCTTCAGCCTGGCTCTTTACTCTCCTTAACCTGTCGTTTGTTTTGTCTTCAGTTCAGACATGCCTGCCTGCCTGCCTGCCTGCCTGCCTGCCTCAGCCTCTCCTTCCTCCGAAGCCGACTAGCCCACTCTGTTCCTTTTCTTCAGTTGTTTTTGGACTAAGACAAATTGAACTTTTATTAAAATAGTTTTTGTTTCTTCCACTCCCTTAGTCGTGTTTTGTTTCTCTGAGTGCTGGGTTTAACCATAGCGTAACAATGTCAAGCACATCCTTGTCCTTTAATGGGACGAGATGACACATTTAGGAGAGCTGCTGTCTGCCTGTCTGTCTGCCTCTCTGTCTGCCAGGGGGCTGCGGCTGAAGCAGAGTAGCAGACACCTGCACTCTCTCATCCATGGGGCTCATCGTCTGGCCATAATTACAGTGCGTTAGACTGCTCCAGCGCAGACGTGACCGGGGTGACAACCGACCCAAAGCATCTTGGGTATCAGCCGCTCATCTCCGAGACACAAGACTCCCAAGGTCTTTCAATGTGAGACACATTATTAGCCTTTCCTTATAGGCTGGCCTTTGCTCATCAGTCTCCCCCAACCCACCTGGAGTCAGCACGGTGTCTTTGGAGTGACACAGGCCGCAATATTTGTTTTATCGCATAATGGCCTTTCACTGTGATTTACCATACAGTGGGGGAAAAAAAGTATTTAGTCAGCCACCAATTGTGCAAGTTCTCCCACTTAAAAAGATGAGAGAGGCCTGTAATTTTCATCATAGGTACACGTCAACTATGACAGACAAATTGAGAATTTTTTTTCCAGAAAATCACATTGTAGGATTTTTAATGAATTTTTTTGCAAATTATGGTGGAAAATAAGTATTTGGTCACCTACAAACAAGCAAGATTTCTGGCTCTCACAGACCTGTAACTTCTTCTTTAAGAGGCTCCTCTGTCCTCCACTCGTTACCTGTATTAATGGCACCTGTTTGAACTTGTTATCAGTATAAAAGACACCTGTCCACAACCTCAAACAGTCACACTCCAAACTCCACTATGGCCAAGACCAAAGAGCTGTCAAAGGACACCAGAAACAAAATTGTAGACCTGCACCAGGCTGGGAAGACTGAATCTGCAATAGGTAAGCAGCTTGGTTTGAAGAAATCAACTGTGGGAGCAATTATTAGGAAATGGGAGACATACAAGACCACTGATAATCTCCCTCAATCTGGGGCTCCACGCAAGATCTCACCCCGTGGAGTCAAAATGATCACAAGAACGGTGAGCAAAAATCCCAGAACCACACGGGGGGACCTAGTGAATGACCTGCAGAGAGCTGGGACCAAAGTAACAAAGCCTACCATCAGTAACACACTACGCCGCCAGGGACTCAAATCCTGCAGTGCCAGACGTGTCCCCCTGCTTAAGCCAGTACATGTCCAGGCCCGTCTGAAGTTTGCTAGAGTGCATTTGGATGATCCAGAAGAGGATTGGGAGAATGTCATATGGTCAGATGAAACCAAAATAGAACTTTTTGGTAAAAACTCAACTCGTCGTGTTTGGAGGACAAAGAATGCTGAGTTGCATCCAAAGAACACCATACCTACTGTGAAGCATGGGGGTGGAAACATCATGCTTTGTGGCTGTTTTTCTGCAAAGGGACCAGGACGACTGATCCGTGTAAAGGAAAGAATGAATGGGGCCATGTATCGTGAGATTTTGAGTGAAAACCTCCTTCCATCAGCAAAGGCATTGAAGATGAAACGTGGCTGGGTCTTTCAGCATGACAATGATCCCAAACACACCGCCCGGGCAACAAAGGAGTGGCTTCGTAAGAAGCATTTCAAGGTCCTGGAGTGGCCTAACCAGTCTCCAGATCTCAACCCCATAGAAAATCTTTGGAGGGAGTTGAAAGTCCGTGTTGCCCAGCGACAGCCCCAAAACATCACTGCTCTAGAGGAGATCTGCATGGAGGAATGGGCCAAAATACCAGCAACAGTGTGTGAAAACCTTGTGAAGACTTACAGAAAACGTTTGACCTGTGTCATTGCCAACAAAGGGTATATAACAAAGTATTGAGAAACTTTTGTTATTGACCAAATACTTATTTTCCACCATAATTTGCAAATAAATTCATTAAAAATCCTACAATGTGATTTTCTGGATTTTCTTTCCTCATTTTGTCTGTCATAGTTGACGTGTACCTATGATGAAAATTACAGGCCTCTCTCATCTTTTTAAGTGGGAGAACTTGCACAATTGGTGGCTGACTAAATACTTTTTTCCCCCACTGTATGTGATTCTGTAAACGCCCCCAATTGTGTTAGCGTAAGACAGAGTCGTTGGATAAAACCACTTAGGGGTGACATTAGCCATATTGAACCTTACCTTTACCTACAAACTGTCTAGGAATGCATCAACTGTTATTATCCTTTGAGGTGAAAGGAGAAGCAGAGAAAAACGTGTGTTGGAGGGAACAAAAGAGGATCAGGGATAAGGAGGGACCAGAATAACACGCTGTAGTGGCAACATGTATCCTCCTGTGGTCTGTGTCCTTCAATGATGCGTGCCTTTTCTCCTCAACAAAGATGATGTGTGCCAATACTACTAACAAGGCTTACTTCCTTGTCACCTTAGTGAGTGCATACATTATTTTTCATACTGGCCCCCCGTGGGAATCAAACCCACAACCCTGGTGTTGCAAACGCCATGCTCTACCAACTGAGCTACATCCCTGCCGGCCATTCCCTCCCCTACCCTGGACGACGCTGGGCCAATTGTGCGCCGCCTCATGGGTCTCCCGGTCACGGCCGGCTACGACAGAGCCTGGATTCGAACCAGGATCTCTAGTGGCAGAGCTAGCACTGCGATGCAGTGCCTTAGACCACATCACCACTGATGGATGGAAGGATAGGTTTACAGAACATGATCCAACCCATCCTTTTTAGATCAGCAGTCATGAGGGAAAACATAGATGAAAATGCATGGTTAGTTTGGAACTACCTTGGGCTCTGTCCTCAATCCTTATAAGGAGAAAGGAAAGGAGGTGGTTGAAGTGAATTGGAATGCAGCCAGAGTCTGTAGTTCACTGCCTTAGCTTCACTGGCAGGAGAGGTAGGCTATTCAGCAGCATGACCACTGGTCACACCCACACATCCACATACTTTTTTAACTGTGTGTGTGTGTGTGTGTGTGTGTGTGTGGTATACCAGACCCCTAGCTCTGATGACTCATGTCTTTCATGTTAATAGCACCAGTAAAACAGAGGCTATGTGACGGAACAACCACAGCGCAGATATGAGGGTTAGAGTTGAGCCAACAGAACTGAAGGAAATTAATTACCCCGGGAGTGAGTCAATCAGCAATGGATTTTCTATTATTCTTCAAATAGTTGCCATGAAACCGCCTTAACTGTGAAATATAGAGTCTTGACTGCAAGGCCCTGGATCCGGACTGCGCTACAGTGGCAGTGGCTGATGGAATATGTTCAGAGAAACTGAGCATTCTATTCTCTCAACACAAGTTTAATGGTTTCAGATAGCATCTCCCCTCTAGTCTATCGAGTGCGGAGATATCGGACAACCCTGTCGGACGTCTTTTAAAGAACGAACTGGCTAGGTTATGGCTGAGTCTCCTCACTCCTCACTCTGTCCAGACAGTTTGCTCTCTCTCTGACTTTTCAATTTCCAGAGACCTGAGGGGGCCAAGGACTCGCTCAAAGAGCCTTTACATTTTTTACATTCCATCAACTTGGTTATGAGTGAGACATGGCCGAGGTCTGGGGTGTCAGGAGAGTAAGACATCAAGCAACATGAAAGGACTGAGACCTACAGGGGGAGGCGGAATACACCGGACCTCTCAACGGAGTTTGTATGGGAAATATTTAAAAGCAAAGGGAAAAAGCCCCTTATGATTACAAATATTTATTTATGCAAGTCAAGGAACATTTTATATACAATTCATAGAATTGTCAATGTTTAAAATTCACCAAATTGCCTTGACTAGTGGTCAAGAAAGACTACAGTAGATTAGCTAAGTGCATTCCCCCTAGCTGTCCACAATGGCGTATAACAACCCACATTACCCCGCTGGGGTTCAACTAAAGGCCAAGTGTAATATGAGGGGATTCCAAGGCTATTGAACTGGAGCCCAGTGGTGATATCATCTTCCAGTCTGCTCTGCAGTACAGCAGTGTGAGGTACTGGCAGATGAGGCACTGTACTGTACACATTGTGATGATGAGAGTCAGGCTGTGTCCCAAATGGCACCCTATTCCCTATATAGTGCACTACATTTGACCTGGACGGCTCAAGGGGTCAAGGGGTGAAGCAAGGGGTGAAGCTTAATCCCCTTGTCTCTCCACAGTGTAAAGCGGCCACATGTGGAGGCAGTCCAGAGGGCCTCTTCTTCCTCTCAGGTCCAATTCAGCTGCACTAGGAGCCAGGGTTAGGGGTCAATTCCATTTCAGTTTACTTCCTGAATTGCCTGAAATAAAATGGAACTGACTCCAACCCTGCTACAAGCCGGAGGGAGGGAGGCAGGGGACATTTTGACAAAGAAAAGAGTGAAGCTCTTTTTGAGTCTTGGTTTCATAATAAATACACTATCTCATTCTTGACCAAAGAGATTACAGTTAAGGAGCCAAGGAAGGAAAGAGGCAGCAGACAAGAGCCAAAGTGAGGACAAACTCTTCTAGACCAACAGACACATTCATGCAAATCCAATCTAATTTTATTTGTCACGTTTCGTAAACAATAGGTGATGACTAACAGCGAAATGCTTACTTATGGGCCCTTCCCAACAATGTAGAGAAAAATAGGAACACGAGGAATAAATACACAATGAGTAACGATAACTTGGCTATATACACAGGGTACCAGTACCGAGTCGATGTGCAGGGGTACGAGGTAATTGAGGAATATATAAGTAGGTATGAAGTGACTAGCCAACAAGATAGATAACAGCCTATAGGGAAGAGGTCAGAGACCTGGCAGTGTGGTGCCAGGACAACAACCTCTCCCTCAACGTGAGCAAGACAAAGGAGCTGATCGTGGACTACAGGAAAAGGAGGGCCGAACACGCCCCCATTCACATCGTCGGGGCTGTAGTGGAGCGGGTCGAGAGTTTCAAGTTCCTTGGTGTCCACATCACCAACAAACTATCATGGTCCAAACACACCAAGACAGTCGTGAAGAGGGCATTACAACACCTTTTCCCCCTCAGGAGACTGAAAAGATTTGGCATGGGTCCCCAGATCCTCAAAAAGTTCTACAGCTGCACCATCGAGAGCATCCTGACCGGTATGGCAACTGCTCGGCATCCGCCCGTAAGGTGAGTGTGTACGGCCCAGTACATCACTGGGGCCAAGCTTCCTGCCATCCAGGACCTATATACTAGGCGGTATCAGAGGAAGTCCCAAAAAATTGTCAAAGACTCCAGTCACCCAAGTCATAGGGGTGAGGAGTATTTATGTCTGTAATAAAGCCCTTTTGTGGGTAAAAACTCATTCTGATTGGCTGGGCCTGGCTCCCCAGTGGGTGGGCCTGGCTGTCAAGTGTTTGGGCCTTTGCCCTCCCAGGCCCACCAATGGCTGCACCCCTGCCCAGTCATGTGAAATCTATAGATTAGGGCCTAATTTATTTATTTAAATTGACTGATTTCCTTATATGAACCGTAACTCAGTAAAATCTTTGAAATTGTTGCATGTTGCATTTATATTTCTTCAACTATAAGATGCTTTTTTGAGCTCTCCTAGCTGTACCGTTGAGGAACTAGAGGAAGCACACTTGTAGTTATTTTGTTTGGAACACAACTCTGCAACCCCGCCATCACACAATAACTGTTGTTTACGCAATCCAAAAATGGCTCATTATAAATCGCAATCTGGGTCAGGTGGGCATAATTTCAAAGCTTGTTCTATTGCCAACATGACTAGCTAAATGATAAAATACAATCTTATAGTGTTAGGCTTTCACAAGGCAATTCAGAGAAGCAGATAATAATTTTGTCATGAGTGCATTCAGATGTGTGGTCCGTGGCAAACTTTCTTCACAATACAACAAACATTCTGTTCAGGACAACCCAGGGTATAACACCATGTCATCTTGTAACTGTACGTCAAACATAGTGATCATGAACATTGACACTGTATTACATTTTAGTCATTTAGCAGACGCTCTTATCCAGAGCGACTTACAGTTATTAAGTGCATACATAACTTTCTTTCTTTTTCATACTGGCCCCCCGTGGGAATCGAACCCACAACCCTGGCGTTGCAAACACCATGCTCTACCAACTGAGCTACATCCCTGCCGGCCATTCCCTCCCCTACCCTGGACGAATTGTGCGCCGCCCCATGGGTCTCCCGGTCGACACGTTACTGCACAGCCACAACGTTCCAATTTAGGCACTTATCAGTATCCAAATCTGCCATTTTCAACCCGTAAAGGGCGAATCAGAATCTAATGGATCATAATCATACAAATGAGACCGGTGACTTCCAGTCCTGAGAAAAACACTGAAGTTCATCCAGAAATCCTTGTTTGTCTCAATGGATAAATAATGGTTCAGGTAGGTTAGGATATTTTCCTCCTTGCCTCCCTGTGTGCAATGCAAAAAGCAGGGTGATGCAGGGGGTGTGGGTTCAGGAAACCGATCAATGGGCAAAATAAATATTTCACAGCAGCAGTCTGTCTGTTGTTGCATTAATTTGATAGCTTCAATGAATTCTCTCATAAGACAATAAAAAATCGCTACTGTACATCTTCTCCTATAAAACCCCACTGAAATGGATCAGATGACTCACATAGAAATCCTTCAAAACGGTGCTAGTGTTGACCAATAATCCTGCAAGCAAAAATACAGATGTTGGATCTTAATTTGATCACCCTGTTGTTGCAGGACATTTTATGCACAGCAGGAAATGCTAACTTGTAGTGTATTCGAGGTTTAAACAGACTTCTAAAGTTAGTAATTTCCACTTCAAATATCAGACTTAATTTTCCCTAACAAAAAAAGGTAGCAACCCCTTCAAAAATTTACATAAATTATTATCCACACAATAATTCACATTTCCTGTTGCTGCAGGATTATAATTTTTTGCTGTGAGAAACGGATCAAATTAAGATCCTACATCTGTACTGCATTTATACAACTTGGTTATCATTTCACCCCCGAGGTCTGACACAGTCCATGATATTTTCAATCTGTAATTTACCAGGAGTAGAGAGCTAAATGTCAACATTATTGTTGTCCGTGGAACTCATACTTTGGGCTATGGGTTCTGATCTTCCAAAGGGGAAAGTGTTGGTTACTTTCAATTATTTTCCTATTCATATTTAATTGAGTTTATTGCTTGATAAAGGTCAATGGTGGTGGTTATGTGCGTTTCCTAACACCGGGGCGGTGGAGTCTTGCTGGTAAGTCAGCATGGCTGTTTAAAAATGCACAGTGTTTGCCACAGGAAGCCATGACCTGGGAGAGTTAACCTATCGAACAATAAATATCAGGTAACACATCCAATCAAATCCCCCCGTCTCCCTCTCCTGGTCTCCTGCTATGACTCGTGCAGTGAAGGAAGCTCGACTGTGGTTAACAGCATTGGGCCAGTAACCGAAAGGTCACTGGTTCGAATTCCTGAGACCACGAGGTGAGAAATCTGGCGATGAGCCCTTGAGCAAGGCACTCTGGATAAGAGCGTCTGCTAAATGACAAAAATGTGAATGTAAAGCAGCAAAGTAAGACTGGAGACGACTAGAAAGAACACACATTAATGCTGGGAGCCACTGGGGCAGTGTGTGTGTGTGTGTGTGTGTGTGTGTGTGTGTGTGTGTGTGTGTGTGTGTGTGTGTGTGTGTGTGTGTGTGTGTGTGTGTGTGTGTGTGCGTCAGGTTCAAACTTAGAAATTACTTTCCTATAATGAGCCTGGCCTGCCTGTCTTTGTCTCTTAGGTCGTTTTCACCGCCAAGCGGCCCCTCCTGCTCACAGCCACTAAAAGGTTTTCATAAAAAATGTAAAACAGAGCTGTGCCATGTTGCATCTTAGGCCGTTTATATTTAAACTGAGTCTACAGTCGGCTGGGGTTGAATGTCTCCCCGCTGAACGTGTGCGTGACAATCAGTTATAATTTAGGGAGATTGTCATGTTGTTCTTCTCCAGTGAATCATCTCCTATGGGAGATAGGGTCAGATATAGACAATGCACATAGCCAAGAGAGTACACATCAATGTACAGTAGATAGGATTGATGATGGTATACATGGAGGATAGTGTAGCATATTTTGTATCCTGCAATTTGTCAACACATAGAAGAGTCCCTCAGGGGACCTGCACTTGAAGGGAGAAAGTATATTCCTCAGAATGTGAAATCCACCCAAACACCTTGTATCACTGAGACAGACTCTGTTGTCTATGGAGCAGCCATTTTGCTGGCTACCATGCCATTGTATTTTATTTTTATGGGAGAGAAATAGACTGCTCCTTTTTCCAGAATGCCTTTAATATGAAAACGTGGATTCCCCAGGCTCTGATGACAGCCAAAGCAACACTTTTGCAATGTTGTCTCTGAAAACAATACAGTCTATCTGTATCTATAGCTAGCTACATTCACCAGGCAAATGGAAACACAGGGCTACTCTAACTAACAAATGGTCTTTGAGAAAGCACATACAGTACATTATGCGTCCCTGAGTTTTGTATGTTAGTATAACACATTTCTAACATGTTAGGCCTACACATTTCTAACATGTTAGGCCTACATAATAGGCTTTTGTCCACCTTATGGAATAATTTCTATACTGCAAAGACTATATACGCTTGTAAAAATGTGGTGCATCACTATTGACTATTGCATCATATTCACGAGGTCATCGCCTTTCCCAGCTTTGAGTTGCAAAATACTACTGCTTATATCTGCCCTACCTTAATTAGAAAATGGGAGTTCATTGTGACAAAAGCTATGCAGTCCTCTTTCAATTATCAGACTTCTTGTTTGTTTGCCCCCAGGGTTCCAAGGCATTCAGAAAAAGGAGAGAGAGGAGACAGAATGTGTGCAGTAGAGGAGATGAGAGTGAGAGAGAAAGCGTGGCGATAGAGAGTGTGTGTGTGTTTGTGTTTGTCTATTTGTCTGTGTGTCTGTTTGTCTGCGTCATGCACCCTATCTTTCCCGCAAAGGAAAATAACGGCTGTTTGAAAATGTACCCAATGGCCAGGGGGAAAAAAACGAGAGAGAGAGAGAGAGAGAGAGAGAGAGAGAGAGAGAGAGAGAGAGAGAGAGAGAGAAAGAAAGAAAGAAAAAAAGAAAGAAAGAAAGAAAGAAAGAAAGAAAGAAAGAAAGAAAGAAAGAAAGAAAGAAAGAAAGAAAGTAAAAAAGAAAGAAAGAAAGAAAGAAAGAAAGAAAGAAAGAAAGAAAGGGAGACAGCTCCTCCATTTTGGCTCTAGAAGAAGTTGCTCAACAAAAAGGAGGTAGCTTGTAAATGTCAACCACACACACAGATTAGGCACATTACTGCACTCACACACACACACACACACACACACACACACACACACACACACACACACACACACACACACACACACACACACACACACACACACAAACACAGGTTATTACAATGCACTGTAAACCACGCACCTTGCTTCCATTAACACTAAACAGATCCATACTGAACATTTGTAAAGTGGTACAGTATGTAAAGTGATCATAGATACAGTGTACAGGTTTATAGGGAAAACAATCATGGTACTGCAGAATCCTCCTCTACTTACATTATGATATAGAATATATATTACCTCTGTGTCTGTAATAGAGACAGCGTTATAGTTCATCAAGAATTCAATTTGCGGAGTAAACCAAAAAGGAATGTTCAATAACTGTGAATGGAAATAGCATAGAGCTCATATTCAACCTCAGGGAGGCAGGAAACAGGATAGCTAAAGGGAAACAGGGTAGCTAAAGGGAAACAGGGTAGCTAAAGGGAAACAGGATAGCTAAAGGGAAGCAGGATAGCTAAAGGGAAACAGGATAGCTAAAGAGAAACAGGATAGCTAAAGATAAACAGGATAGCTAACGGGAAACAGGATAACTAAAGAGAAACAGGATAGCTAAAGGGAAACAAGATAGCAAAAGAGAAACAGGATAGCTAAAGAGAAACAGGATAGCTAAAGAGAAACAGGATAGCTAAAGAGAAACAGGATAGCTAAAGGGAAACAGGATAGCTAAAGGGAATCAAGATAGGTTGAATGCAGGAAAATAAAGAAAGAAATAGAAAGTTGAAGGAGAAAGCAAACAAACATTCGGAAAGTATTCAGACTCCTTGACTTTCTCCACATTTTGTTACATTACAGCCTTATTTTAAAATTGATTAAATCGTTTTTTCCCTCTTCAATCTACACACAATACCCCATAATTACAGGTTTTTAGAAATGTTTAGAAATGTCTTTAAAAAAAAACGGAAATATCACATTTACATAAGTAATGTGGCGCAGCGGTCTAAGGCACTGCATCTCAGTGCTTGAGGCGTCATTACAGACCCCCTGGTTCGATTCCAGGCTGTATCACAACCGGCCGTGATTGGGAGTCCCATAGGGCGGCGCACAATTGGCCCAGCGTCGTCCGGGTTTGGCCGGTGTAGGCCGTCATTGTAAATAAGAATTTGTTCTTAACTGACTTGCCTAGTTAAATAAAGGTTAAATAAAAAACTTTTAAAAACTTTGTTGAAGCACCTTTGGCAGAGATTACAGCCTCGAGTCTTCTTATGTACGACACTACAAGCTTGGCACACCTGTGTTTGGGGAGTTTCTCCCAGTCTTCAGGTTGGATGGGGAGCATCGCTGCACAGCTATTTTCAGGTCTCTCCAGAGATGTTCGATCAGGTTCAAGTCTGGGCTCTGGCTGGGCCACTCAAGGACATTCAGAGACTTGTCCCGAAGCCACTCCTGCGTTGTCTTGGCTGTGTGCTTAGGGTCGTTGTCCTGTTGGAAGGTGAACCTTCGCCCCAGTCTGACGTCCTGAGCTCTCTGGAGCAGGTTTTCATCAAGGATCTCTCTATACTTTGCTCCGTTCATCTTTCTCTCGATCCTGACTAGTCTCCCAGTCCCTGCTGCTGAAAAACATCCCCACAGCATGATGCTGCCACCACCATGCTTCACCATAGCGGTGGTACCAGGTTTCCTCCAGACGTGACACTTGGCATTCAGGCCAAAGAGTTCAATCTTGATTTCATCAGACCAGAGAATCTTGTTTCTCATGGTCAGAGTCCTTTAGGGTGCCTTTTGGCAAACTCCAAGCGGGCTGTCATGTGCCTTTTACTGAGGAGTGGCTTCCGTCTGGCAACTCTAGCATGAAGGCCTGATTGGTGGAGTGCTGCAGAGATGGTTGTCCTTCTGGAAGGTTCTCCCATCTCCACAGAGGAACTCCGGAGCTTTGTCAGTGACCATCGGGTTCTTGTTCACCCCCCTGACCAAGGCCATTCTCCCCTGATTGCTCAGTTTGGCCGGGCGGCCCGCTCTAGGAAGAGTCTTGGTGGTTCCAAACTTCTTCCATTTAAGAATGATGGAGGCCACTGTGTTCTTGGGGACCTTCAATGCTGCAGACATTTTTTGGTACCCTTCCCCAGATCTGTGCCTCGACACAATCCTGTCTCGGAGCTCTACGGACAATTCCTTTGACCTCATGGCTTGGTTTTTGCTCTGACATGCACTGTCAACTGTGGGACCTTATATAGACAGGTGTGTGCCTTTCCAAATCATGTCCAATCAATTGAATTTACCACAGGTGGACTCCAATCAGGTTGTAGAAACATCTCAAGGATGATCAATGGAAACAGGATGCACCTGAGCTCAATTTCGAGTCTCATAGCAAAGGGTCTGAATACTTATCTAAATAATGAATTTCTGTTTTTTTATAAATTAGCAAAAATTCTAAAAACCTGTTTTCGCTTTGTCATTATGGGGTATTTTGTGTAAATTGATGAGAAAAAATAATAATTTAATCAATTTTAGAATAAGGCTGTAAAGTAACAAAATGTGGAAAAAGTAAAGGGTCTGAATACTTTCCAAATGCACTGTAGATAGAGCAAGAAGACTATACCTTAAGCTCAGCAGGATAACACAGCCTTGCTGTGCACAGGAGACCCGAGAGAGAGGGGAGAGAGAGAAAGAGAGGGAGAGAGAGAAAGGAGGATACTCCTTTATGATACAATTAAGCTCCCCCTCTATATCTCCACCTCTCATTCACCCTCTCTCACTGAATGGGAGTTTAAGTTACAGATATTAGTGAGCTGCTTTAGACAGTTAAACTGGCTTTTATCGATCTAGAGCTTCAATCTCCAAAAGCGGTTTATTTTCATGGGCCTGGTCTTTCATGTCTGACTGCCCTCAAAACACACCCTTGTTTTTTCACTTTTCAATAGATCTTCCAACTGGCTGATTTCAATGATAGCCATGTAGATTTTATTAACCTGTTATATTGAAAGGGGATTGTCATATTGAGATGAAAAGATGAAAGTACAGCTATAATAGTACATCTCACATATGTTTCCTGCATATTAATCCATTTGTATTTTATCCATTCAATCTATGATAGTCTTGACATAAAGTCTCTTATATAAGGGTTTCAATATATGTCAATAAATCCAATGAACTAGATAAATGCCAAAACTGAACTAGATAAATGCCAAAACTGAACTAGATAAATGACAAAACTGAACTAGATAAATGACAAAACTCGTGGTGATACACATCTAAAACTGAGTTCTAAATATACCTGTTCTCACAGGAGAGAGGGTTGTTTCCCGCCTCGCCCTGCAGTGCCGAGAGGAGCGGAGATCCTAATTTGCATTAGCAGTGCGGAATTAATTGTATCCCTGACATCTCCCTGATTGTGTCGCACACACACACACACGATAATGCCTGTGATCTAAACAGCCCATTGTTAATGTGTTGTGGAAACAGTGGTAATTCTCAGACTCATTCAAGGTGTTTTAACTACACCACCCGTGTTGCAAAAACAAAGCTCTCCCTCCTCTTTCTCTCTCATTCTCTCCCTCTCTCTGTTTCTCTCTCCTCCCTCTCTATCTGTCATGGAAGAGGGAGACAGTAGGCTGTGACTTCTTCTTGTTGCATCATCAACAACCTCATTTCAATTGGATCCTTTCAACGTTTCACATTCTGGAAAGTCCACATCTTTTGACCAGAGCCCAATGAGCATCAATGAGAATATAATCCCTGACAGGATCTAAACGCATCAGAGTTTTTTAATTGAAGGAAATTAATTTTGGAAAGGAATGAATTACGAATTCAATGTATCATTGGATTTCCTTGTTTCAAAGCTTATTTTCCCCCAGAAGTAAATGAGGACAGAGTATGATCTAAATAAGGCTTCTCAAAGGAAAAGCTCCAAAAGTGAGAGGAAAAACAAGAATTTTGGGGGGTATATAGAAGTTGTATATCAAAACAAGCACAGAGTTTAGCGTTCCTAGTTAGTTTATCGGTATTAGGGGTGTCTGGAACTTGTTAGTTTAGTGTTATTGGGGTGTCTGGAACTTGTTAGTTTATCGTTATTAGAGGTGTCTGGAACTTGTTAGTTTAGTGTTATTGGGGTGTCTGTGTCACGCCCTGGCTCTGGGGACTCTTATATGTTGAGCCAGGGTGTTAGTTTATATGTGTAGTGTCTATGTTTTGTTTTCTATGTGTTCTTTTCTATATTGTGTGTTTCTGTGTTGGCCGGGGTGGTTCCCAATCGGAGGCAGCTGTGTCTTGTTGTCTCTGATTGGGAACCATACTTAGGCAGCCTGTTGTGCACTTGTCATTTGTGGGATCTTGATCCGTATAGGTTTGTGTTATTAACCTAGGACTTCACGTATTGTTTGGTTTGTTGTTTTTGTTCGTGTGAGTACGTTCAATAAAATATGTACGCCTATCACGCTGCGCCTTGGTCCGCTTCACATAACGATCGTGACAGTCTGGAACTTGTTAGTTTAGCATTATTAGGGGTGTCTGGACCTTGTTAGTTTAGAGTTATTAGGGGTGTCTGGAACTTGTTAGTTTATCGGTATTAGGGGTGTCTGGACCTTGTTAGTTTAGAGTTATTAGGAGTGTCTGGAACTTGTTAGTTTAGTGTTATTAGGGGTGTCTGGAACTTGTTAGTTTAGTGTTATTAGGGGTGTCTGGAACTTGTTAGTTTAGTGTTATTAGGGGTGTCTGGAACTTGTTAGTTTATCGTTGTTAGGGGTGTCTGGAACTTGTTAGTTTATCGTTGTTAGGGGTGTCAGGAACTTGTTAGTTTATCGTTGTTAGGGGTGTCAGGAACTTGTTAGTTTATCGTTGTTAGGGGTGTCAGGAACTTGTTAGTTTATCGTTTAGGGGTGTCAGGAACACATCCAACTACTGTATGTTGTCCTGATTTTCTTTTCTTTTCCAACAAAAACAAGATATTAGAGCCAAGATCTCTGTGTGGAATTCTCATTGTTCATTCATCTTCTATTCCATTTCAATACGGCTTTCAGACCAAAAATAGAACGGGGATCTGTCAAGGGGATCTGTCAACCCAACAGGGGAGGCTTTTCCTTTTGGTGTTTTCAGCAGAGAAAAAAAATCCCTCAAATTCCATGGACTTTTCTTTTCCTTGGAAAAACATTCCATTCCTCTATAATTCCTATTGAGTGTAAATGAGATTTCACATACACATGTTTGTATGGAAGGTGTAACTGTAACACTCGTGATGGCACCATCCTATTTAGCAGTATTTGTGCAAAACGTTGCTAATTAGCTCATTACGGAATTTCCTGTAAATTCTGGTGACCGCTGGGAGAGTGAGATGGATACAACACATACAGAGTGACTGTAAATGATGCCAAATTCACAGACATTTGAAGTCTGCTTCAAGAAACTGTAACAGCAAATGTTTTATTCCCTCTCTCTACGTCCTGTATATCCTCTGGGTGGTGATCGGGAGCATTAAGACAGTATAAAACTCACAAATTGCATGTGTTAAATCACCCAGCCTCTCTTCTCCACACGGTCATGTCCTGTTCTGACTCACACAGACTGAGTGACCGAGCCGAGGGTGGCCACTCACTGCCCTCTCTCTGGAACCCACTCTGCTATATTACACCCCCCCCCCCCCCCCCCCCCCCCGCCCCGCAGGCCAAACCACTGTCACTTTCGCTCTCTGTCTGTTTTGTTAATGAATAAGAAGTAAAGAGGGACAGGAACCGACTTCTTCCAAAAGAGTCTACTGTGTTTTTAACCTGAGGAGAAAGATAGCCTACAACAAACTCACAGTTCATAGACTCCTGTCACCCAGCGTTGGGCTCAATTCTATTTCAATTCCTTCAATTCAGGAAGTAAACTGACATTCTAATTCCGTTTACATCCTGAATTGACTGGATTAGAATGAAATTGACCATAGCCCTGCTGTCCACTTGGCTCATGTCTCTTTGCCTCTTGCCTCATCCTCCCCTCTGCACCAACCTGTGATTTCAACCTCAACTTGGGAACGATAAAGTAATCCTTCTACCCCCCCCCCCCCCCCCCCCCCCAAAAAAAAAAAAAAAATGGTAAAGTGGTTATCCCACTGGCTATAGGGTGAATGCACCAATTTGTAAGTCGCTCTGGATAAGAGCGTCTGCTAAATTACGTAAATGGAAATGGAAATGGAACCATGAAATATGGATACGGAACAAGAAAATATTTGACATAAACTGAGACAGAATACCATAGACTACAGCAGCAGTTCATGTTTTTTTTGAAGAGTTTAGTATAGTACTCAGATGGATTACACGCATGCACACACACACACAAAATAAGATCTACACTGCTGGTTGTCTTCCAAAAAGAGAAAAATAGCAGCAGCTGAGGTTTGGATGTTGTAGAAAATGGAGGGAGGCAGGGAGGGATGGATGGAAGTAGAGATGCAGCTTGTCTCTCGTTGTCACGCTCGTTGAAGGACGGGTCAGACCAAGGCGCAGCGTGAAATGCATACATGTTTATTATAAAGAATAAACACACGAACAAAAACAACGTAACGTGAAGTCCTCAGGCTAAACACAAATACAAGTCTCTACACGGAACAAGATCCCACAACTAATGAATGCAAACAGGCTGCCTAAGTATGATCCCCAATCAGAGACAACGAGCGACAGCTGTCTCTGATTGGGAATCACACCCGGCCAAACATAGAAATACAACACCTAGAAAGTAAACATAGAAAACATAACATAGAAACTAAACATGCACACCCTGACCAAACTAACTAGAGTTCTATAGGTCAGGGCGTGACACTCGTCTCTAAATTGTCCGGCTTAATGAAGCAGCTACGATCAATACTGGCACTGGGAGAGAAACACCTCTCATATATACATATGACTTCCTTGATGCTCTCACCACTTACCCAGAATGCCTTGTAACCGATTCTGTTGTGTGTTGTTGTTTTTCCATCTTCATCATCTGTGGCTGTCATCTTTCAGTGCTGTTTTATCAAGGCTGGGTTCCGAATATAAATGACACCCTATTCCCTCCATAGTGCAATACTTTTGCTCAGAGTCCTTTGAGCCCTTGTCAAAAGTGGTGCGCTATATAAGGAATTGGGTGCAATTTGGGATGACTCCCTTGAGACGTTATCTGACAGTGGAGGGCTGAGTGAATTGTCACAACGTTGTCAAAAGTAGAGAACATGGAGTAGGCCAAAAAATAAGCCTACTTATAACAGACAACACTTTACAGTAAAAATATAAATTTCTAGTTAAAATGTGCTCCGTGTCTTTTTTTTCCCAAGGAGCATCATTTTTCATTACACTGTCGACGCGGCTGAAAATGAACAGCGACTCCTCTACCGATATATCTAATTGGCACCTGAGAGGTCGCCAGATTCTATGAGGGCATTTCTTAGCACTCAATGAGCCATTAAGACAGAATCGAAAGCGTGCTTGAAGACAATGAACCACTCTCAGCCATTCTGCGGAGGAGAAACTATGAATCGATAGAGCAGGCAGAAGGGAAGGTTCGTATATGCAGTCTTGGACCAGGCTGCCGGCCACCGAGATTCTTGGTGCCAGAAGTGTTTTAAGGGAAAGCCAATCGTTTTTCTCTAAATTAAGTGTTGAGAGGAGCTTGCCTGTTTAATCCTCTATCAAGACGGTCGCCAAGAATTGTTTTGCAAAGTGAAAAAGATAACAGCAAATTGCGATCAGCTATAATTTTGACGAGAGCAGGCGTGTCAACACACAGCTCTCCTTATCTCTCACCCTCTTTCCTTCTCTCTCTCTCGCTCTCTTTCTCTCGCTCTGTGTGTGTTTGTCTCTCTATCACTTTCTCTCCCTCACCTTCTCTCTCCCCCTCTCTCTCAGCCATTGCTCAAAGCCTACTGCCCTCTCTCTCTTTCTCTATTTCTCTCTCTCTCTCTTTCTCTCTTTCTCTCTTTCTCTCTCTCTCTCTCTCTCTCTCTCTCTCTCTCTCTCTCTCTCTCTCTCTCTCTCTCTCTCTCTCAGCCAATTCTCAAAGCCTGCTGTCCTCTCCATCTATCCCTCCATCCTTCTCCATCCCTCATTTACAATCTGTCTATTCGCCCTCATAGCATTCTTATCTTCCATTCAATTTGCTTTCAGTCATTCTCACCACATAGCCAACTGTAAGTTACACAACACAGCTAAAAAGAGTACTAGGTGCTTAGCAGAGAGGAGAGGTAATGATGCGCCTGTATTTCCAACAACACCGAGGGATGTGAGTCACAATCAGGATGTGAGCGAGAGAGCTGCTTGCGGATCAGTAGTTATATAAATCCATGGCAGATGGTGCCTGCAAACTGATCACGGTGCTGCAACACCGTGAGTGTATGTGTGTTGTGTGTGTGTGTGTGTGTGTGTGTGGGGGGGGGGGGGGGGTGCTGTGTATGTGTGCACGCATCCATACACATGTGTGTGTTGGGGGGGTGTTCTGCTTTGAACACCTCAAAGCTTATACTGTAGTTCATTAAGAAACACTTCCCTGATTAAAAATCTATTTTTACACATATATAAATTAATATTTTGTTTAATAAAACATTTCCCAGGAATTCCTGTTCTGTATCCAGAGTAGTCGCTAATAGACACTGTCTAAATACTGTCTAGATGTCTCTCCTTTTTATAGGAAAATGATGTGCTTCTATAGGGCAGCACATTAGAAACCATTTGGAAATCTGCATATCTTCCTACAAAACACCTGACTTCAAAAGTAGAATAAGCCCCCTGAATCTTCTTCATTTCCCTTTATCCATGATATAACAACGATCAATATGTTTCCATTCCTATATAATATACCATAAAACTTCCCAAACTTGTTCTTCCTCGCTCCCTCTCTCCTCACAGAGGGCGTATATAGATCAGAGATGGAAGTAATGCACCTCCCGCTGGCTTCTGACGTCAGGGCCCAACGCACTAGCCTACGTCTGCAGCTTGGAGCCAGGCAGCTTCCAGCAGCCTGCAGCACGGGCCATGTTCCTCTCTGCTTCCCTCCACTGGGAGACAGATGAAAGTCAATGGGCCCAGAGAGGGAGATGGAGAGAGAGGCAGCAATCCTAGCACAATTTAGATCTGCAAAGGGACCAGCATAGAACGTAGCTTATTTATAATTACTGTATGAAACCACAGGGTTTCCAGGTTGAAGTTCCCCTAGGTACTGATCTAGCTTCCCCTCCCTCACCAGCTTTCTCTCCCTGATCCCCTGATCCTCTCCCCGAATCCTAACCTCAACCGTTAGTGGGGAAAATGCAAAACTGACCCCAGCTCAGTGTCTAGGGGCAACGTCACCCAGCTCTGTTCAATGTTTTCATTTCCGGATGGCCTCAACGGTCAACATGGCCGTCTCACTCTGGAATAACTCTACAGGATTCCATGTAATTGGATCATGTTCAAAGTGCACCACCGTAGTGTGTCCTAACAATTACAGCTTTTAAACGGACACTTTTTTTGGACATGCATTATGGACGAGATTTGAGGAATCTGTTTTCCTGCGGTGTCGTTAATAGTTAATTCAGTCTCAGCCGGTAATTAAAGAAATGCCTTTCCACTCCGTCTGTCTCTTACACCAGAGAAAACAGAGCCTCGCTTGTGGCAACACTACATATAGCAGAAGCTGGATTCTCATGGGCTGTGTCCCAAATGGCACCGTATTTCCTACGTAGTGCACTACATTTGACCAGAGGGTCCTGCTCAAAAGTAGTGCACTATGTAGGGAATAGGGTGTCATATGGGACGTAGTACTGGATTCTCCTCATACCTCTTTCACTTTAAGCACTCCTTTTTAAAGATGCAATCTCAGTGATTTTGCAACCCATTCACTTCTCTCTTATTCCCCCACAATCACTTTCCATCATGTAATCCGGAGGCTCTTGAATGGGTTTTTTTCAGATCAAACTGATGTGAAGTCAAGCTGTGAGGTAGAGAGCTGGAGTGGGCCCACTGGTCCACTGCTATGATACTCCAGGGAAAGAGGGACCGCCCCAAATGGCACCCTATTCCCTATATAGTGCACTACTTACCCTATGGGCCCTGGCCAAAAGTAGTGCACTATATAGGGAATAGGGTGCCATTTGGGATATACCCATACTGTGCACCTGAGGCATCTGTTTTAGAGAAGAAGATTAGCACCAGTCCTACACACGTCTAATACCAACCTAACAGCTAACAGAGCGAGAGAGAGAGCGAGAGCGAGAGAGCGAGAGAGAGAGAGAGAGAGAGAGAGAGAGAGAGAGAGAGAGAGAGAGAGAGAGAGAGAGAGAGAGAGAGAGAGGGGGGGGGGGGGGGGGGGAGAGAGGGGGAGAGAGCGAGAGAGGGGGAGGAGAGCGAGAGAGGGGGAGAGAGAGATAGAGAGGGAGAGAGAGAAGGGGAAGAAAGAAAGCGAGTGGGATAAGCATCTTTCTGAACAGAAAACTGTCAGTATCCTGTCTTTTCTTTTCAACTTATTACAATTTTGAAAGAACCACTTATTTCTCCAACTTTTCACCTGGTTACCGAATGTACAAGGAAATAGAGGAAGCTGAAATAGAACCCAAGTTCCTCTGGCATATATTATTTTCCAATTTCTATATCTGCCCTGCAGCCTCCCTTTCCAAATACTGCGACCTGACAGGATCCAAAAGAATGAACTGCTCCCTGATACAATAACTGTCTGGGTGACATTCAGTTCAAGGTAGAGTCACTTGAGTTGTACGATCTCCGCTGCATAGCCGAAGTACGTGCTAGCCTTCTTATCTATATGATCACTTGTTCAGGCATTTTAGTCAGCGAATGGAAATTGAGAGAAGCACAATTTCTCATTTATAGTGCAATACCAACAGAGTACCATGAGAGAGAGACAGTGTACGTAATAACTCAAGAGGCCAACAGTTTACCGTATGGCATGGAATGCTGCCTTTTCTCATACTTAGCCATTGAATTCTACTGTGCGTTATAGGGAAAAAATGCACGCTCTAGAATGCCCTTCAAGCCAATCAGAAAGGAGTATTTAACAATGCCATGGTATAAATGAAGATAACCCCCACCGGAGAAAACTGGCTTCTCTCATTTCAGCTTTGGCCAGATAGCCTCCAGATCATATTTCTATGCATATCTAAGTCATATGAGTCTTTCATGAAATCTAATAATAATAATAATAATATGCCATTTAGCAGACGCTTTTATCCAAAGCGACTTACAGTCATGTGCGCATACATTTTTACGTATGGGTGGTCCCGGGGATCGAACCCACTACCCTGGCGTTACAAGCGCCATGCTCCATGCTCTACCAATGACTCAACATATCTAAGCATGTATCCCTCTCGTAACGCCAAATTGGATTTTCTTCAGTACAGTACTGTACATTCAATCACTATAATATAGCCTAGTGATATAGGCAAATAAAAGGCAAGCCACTGATAATAAATACAGTTAAGTTAATCTGTTATAGGCATATAATGTAGTTTATGTCCCAAATGGCACCCTATTCCCTATGTAGTACACTACTTTTGACCAGGGCCTATAGGGCTCTGGTCAAAAGTAGTGCACTATAAAGGGTATAGGGTACTATTTGAGACTTTGCCTTAATATTTCCTCAGTTTTCCTCCCATCTTTTGGTTTCTGAAATGGATAAGGATTCTCCCGGATTAAAGCCATACCAATTAGCCATTTACTCTGGTGAGGCTAATGAAGGATTAATCCATGAGTTAGGACCTCTCAGAGACCTCAGCTACAGCACCATAAGACTATGGACTCAGCCACTCACAAACGAACAAATGAATCAATTAGCAAACCGCATGTCCTGTCACTGCGGTTCCCACCTCAAGCACACACACAAACACACACACACAATGTCTTTCTTCTTTGCTTTTGTAAATCCCAGCCAGAACAGACCAACCCTCCTCCTCATAATAACCAGACTGTAGTTCCTACCTGCACCAGGTTCCACCCCTCCAGTGACTCAGCAATGATGGACGTCACGGACGGACACACCCCTCCAAATATCATCAGGTGTTTGGGTCCGTAGCATATGGCATCGAAGAAGGCCCTCAATCCCTTGGCGTTGTCACACTGCATGGGGAGAGAGTGGAGGTTTGGGGGGTGAGAGAGAGAGAGAGAGAGAGAGAGAGAGAGAGAGAGAGAGAGAGAGAGAGAGAGAGAGAGAGAGAGAGAGAGAGAGAGAGAGAGAGAGAGAGAGAGAGAGAGAGAGAGAGAGAGAGAGAGAGAGAGAGAGAGAGAGAGAGAGAGAGAAAAAAAAAAGTTTAAAAGCTGCATAACACTTTTCTGGGCTATTTTGGGGTGGGATGTGGCTGGCACGCAAAAGTGAAAGCACAGATTTAATTATGTTCTGTACTGCACACCTCTTACAGTAGCACAGCAGTATGGGTATGCGTTCCAAAATGGCACCCTATTCCCTATATAGTGCCCTACTTTTGACCAGGGCTCAAAGGGGCTCTGGTCAAAAGTAGTGCACTAAATAGGGAATAGAGTGCCATTTGGACAGCACCCTTGGAGTTCAGGGAAAGTGTTCATATAATTATGTGAGGCACATGAAGCCTACAAATACGCTACAAATATATGAGGCTCCTATAGTTATGTAATGCACACCTGTACCATTTTGTACTGTATGTGAATATGTAGCATTGCAATACATTGTTATACAATATGTGAGTACAATCGAGAGAGAGAGAGAGAGAGAGAGAGAGGCCATCCCACTGCTGCTACTGCAGAATGCAGCCATCTCACATCACTATGGCAACGCTCTTAGCTCTGTAGAACTGCAGGAGATAGGCAAGAACGGGAGAGAGAGAGAGAGAGAGAGAGAGACAGAGACAGAGACAGAGACAGAGAGAGAGAGAGAGAGAGAGAGAGAGAGAGAGAGAGAGAGAGAGAGAGAGAGAGAGAGAGAGAGAGAGAGAGAGAGAGAGAGAGAGAGAGAGAGAGAGAGAGATGGAATGGGTCTATTGATTGCTATATGAGCTCCCTAAATGGTTTTGCTGTGATTTTCGGAGTTTGTAACTATATCCCAATCTGCTGTAAACACTTCTTGGCCATAATTATTGCCAATCAATGAAGGATGTTCTCCTGTGTTGATATAGAGTCTGAGGCGATGTCCACCTTGTGAGGTGGTTTCACCTTGTTACAGTGAGGGAAAAAAGTATTTGATCCCTGCTGATTTTGTACGTTTGCCCACTGACAAAGAAATGATCAGTCTATAATTTTAATGGTAGGTGAGAGACAGAATAACAACAAAAAAATCCAGAAAAACGCATGTCAAAAATGTTATAAATTGATTTGCATTTTAATGAGGGAAATAAGTATTTGACCCCCTCTCAATCAGAAAGATTTCTGGCTCCCAGGTGTCTTTTATACAGGTAACGAGCTGAGATTAGGAGCACACTCTTAAAGGGAGTGCTCCTAATCTCAGCTTGTTACCTGTATAAAAGACACCTGTCCACAGAAGCAATCAATCAATCAGATTCCAAACTCTCCACCATGGCCAAGACCAAAGAGCTCTCCAAGGATGTTAGGGACAAGATTGTAGACCTACACAAGGCTGGAATGGGCTACAAGACCATCGCCAAGCAGCTTGGTGAGAAGGTGACAACAGTGACAAGGTGACAACATTTGCGATTATTCGCAAATGGAAGAAACACAAAATAACTGTCAATCTCCCTCGGCCTGGGGCTCCATGCAAGATCTCACCTCGTGGAGTTACAATGATCATGAGAACAGTGAGGAATCAGCCCAGAACTACACGGGAGGATCTTGTCAATGATCTCAAGGCAGCTGGGACCATAGTCACCAAGAAAACAATTGGTAACACACTACGCCGTGAAGGACTGAAATCCTGCAGCGCCCGCAAGGTCCCCCTGCTCAAGAAAGCACATATACAGGGCCGTCTGAAGTTTGCCAATGAACATCTGAATGATTCAGAGGAGAACTGGGTGAAAGTGTTGTGGTCAGATGAGACCAAAATGGAGCTCTTTGGCATCAACTCGCCGTGTTTGGAGGAGGAGGAATGCTGCCTATGACCCCAAGAACACCATCCCCACTGTCAAACATGGAGGTGGAAACATTATGCTTTGGGGGTGTTTTTCTGCTAAGGGGACAGGACAACTTCACCGCATCAAAGGGACAATGGACGGCGCCATGTACCGTCAAATCTTGGGTGAGAACCTCCTTCCCTCAGCCAGGGCATTGAAAATGGGTCGTGGATGGGTATTCCAGCATGACAATGACCCAAAACACACGGCCAAGGCAACAACGGAGTGGCTCAAGAAGGAGAACATTAAGGTCCTGGAGTGGCCTAGCCAGTCTCCAGACCTTAATCCCATAGAAAATCTGTGGAGGGAGCTGAAGGTTTGAGTTGCCAAACGTCAGCCTCGAAACCTTAATGACTTGGAGAAGATCTGCAAAGAGGAGTGGGACAAAATCCCTACTGAGATGTGTGCAAACCTGGTGGCCAACTACAAGAAACGTCTGACCTCTGTGATTGCCAACAAGGGTTTTGCCACCAAGTACTAAGTCATGTTTTGCAGAGGGGTCAAATACTTATTTCCCTCATTAAAATGCAAATACATTTATAACATTTTTGACATGCGTTTTTCTGGATTTTTTTGTTGTTATTCTGTCTCTCACTGTTCAAATAAACCTACCATTAAAATTATAGACTGATCATGTCTTTGTCAGTGGGCAAACGTACAAAATCAGCAGGGGATCAAATACTTTTTTCCCTCACTGTAAGATCATCTAAGTCTGAATTAGATTTTCTTCCAAGACGGCATTGTGCGACTCAGTGGCAAGGATGAGAAATCGAACAGAGGACCTCAATGGAAATAAGCCTTCAGGCTTTATTGTGTTTTCATTCTCTATCATGTTGTTGTCTCTGGCTGGAGCAGCCTACTTCTTCAAATATATTCAATCAATCAATCAACAAGACAGATATATAAAGCCTCCTTTGTCCCTACAGGTTTCCTCTTGCAACAGAGTTGTAGTGACTGGTATAATATTCAAATCGTTTGGTGTGTCGACATCCTCATGTCTGCACAGCATATTGACTGTTGCTGATTTATATCAATATTGATTGATTGATTGTTGGTAAAACTATGTGTACAGTTTAAAACATGTTGTATGTATCTTCCTCCTCCTCCTGCATTTTGGGTTAATAAAACATAATACTCCCATAACCAGGACTACACAAGGCTCACACATGTGCATACACTGGCACATCTTATGTATTCAGTTAACCAAGACTGTGGAAAGCCTAGTGTGAAATGAGAGAGGAGGTGATTATGCGCAGTGGGGATACAATATCTTGTCCACATGGTTGAATAAAACAGCAGGGCTTTTAAAAAGAAAAATATATATTAATTTGCATATTCTCTCTCTCTCGCTCTCCCTCTACCTCTACCTGTCTCTGTCTTGGTCTCTCTCTCTCTGCCCCCCTCTCTCTTATTTCTCTCCAATTGCTCACAACCAGCAGCCAAACTACAGAAGATAAGCTTTTCTGTTTGTTACTATGCTGAAACACAAACCCAGTGTCTGTCAATATTTGGAGTAATAGATTACATTTTACACTGCTGCTACTCGCTGTTTATTATCTATGCATAGTCACTTTACCCCTACCTACATGTACAAATTACCTCTACTAACCTGTACCCCCGCACCCACTGTATATAGCCTCATTATTGTTATTTTATTGTGTTACTTTTTTTAAAACTTTAGTTTATTTAGTAAATATTTTCTTAACTCTATTTTCTTAAAACTGCATTGTTGGTTAAGGGCTTGTAAGTAAGCATTTCACGGTAAGGTCTACACCTGTTGTAGTAGGCGCATGTGACAAATAAAATTTGATTTGATTTTGATGTTAACACCGATAATTTCCATTAGGTGTATAGTCCCATGTGGCTGAGTTGGTAGAGCATGGCGCTTGCAACGCCAGGGTTCTGGGTTCCATTCCCATGTGGGACCCGTATGAAAAAGTCTGAAAATGTATGCACTCACTACCGTAAATTGCTTTGGAAAAGAGCAACAACTAGGACAAGCTTGAGGATACATCCTTCAATTCCAGAACAAATGTTTTTATGTAATCATTATTTGAATATGGACTTTTGAAACCTTGATTTGCCTGCTCATAATTGTTCTGCATGTCATTAAGGAATGCATAGCACACATTCAATTGAAAAAACTGGAGGAATCTTTTTTATATCACTGCTTCTGTGGTTCACACAAGCCATCAAACAGGGCTATAGCCGGCTGTTCCATGGCTTTTTGCTCTTCATCATCCTTCCCTGTGAATCCTTCAAATGTAAACAGCACGCTAGTTATTGTTTATCTTCAAACGCTATAAAGTTAGGAGAACAGATGAAACAGACATACATTCCAATGAGGTCTGTGATGAAATATGGTTTCCTGGCCCCGGGAACGAGACATGTGACCTCACTCTACGCCCCCAGCCATTATTCCTTACGGCCAAAAGCCTCCCATTCAACGGTCACAAAGCAGCGGCTAACCGCCACTATGCCGGGGCTATTTACAGTGCCAGAGAGAGAGGGAGAGAAAGAGAGAGAGAGATGTGGGGAGGGGGCTTTGAGCGCTGTCGAACACATGCAGACCAGTCCGCTTTCTCTCTTTCTCGCTCTCTCTCCCTCGTTCTCTCTCTCCCTCTACCTCTGTCAAACACTCATCCACACAGCCACACAATCTGGCATGCTGGCGGTGCGTTGACCACCGCCACATTGCCTAGGCAACCCACAAGGCAATGCTTTTGAGCGGTAAATAAAGGAGGAGGCTGGGCGGGGAGCTTGGTGGAACTTGGTGTTTGACAGCTATATTTAGCTTGTGATTGGGTGGCACAATCACAGAGGCATTAATCATAACCTACTCAGAAAGTGGATACGTTAATGGTGCCACCCAATCACATGCTAATGGTGGATGGAGTGATGGAGAGGAGAGGGATTCAGTTTATGAACAGTGAGAGAGAGAGAGAGAGAGAGAGAGAGAGAGAGAGAGAGAGAGAGAGAGAGAGAGAGAGAGAGAGAGAGAGAGAGAGAGAGAGAGAGAAGGAGACAGGTGTCTGAAGAACAAGTGCTCATAAAACCAATCAACCATTCTCTCCACGATCATGGCTGACTGTCCCATCTTTAGACACTGTACAGTTCTGCTCTCTGCATCAGATATGCCTTAGAACCCAGTAGTCGACAAATCAAGTTAATGTCATACAGTACGTCAGAGTCTAAGACAGTGGTATTTAAACTTTTTCAGCGGGGACCCTTTTTCTGCTAGATTTCTTCAAATCGGTCAATTTCTATTTTTAAATCAACAAATAACCTTCAGTTGATTGCATTTTCATCTCTTATCAAAATGAAAATTAAACAATAAATAAATTCACTCAATAACATTTTATTTTTCAAATGATCTTTCTCAAAAACGTTTGTATTATTGTCCCATAATATAATCTGTACTATTCATTTATTGTCCCCCCCCACCCAAAAAAAGTGCAGTTCCCCACTAGGGGTCGCGACCCCAACTTTGAATACCACATATAAGGCATTTCCTGCCCAAGCTACACTATATATGCAATAGTATGTGGACACCCCTTCAAATTAGTGTGTTTGGCTATTTCAGCCACACCCGTTGCTGATAGGTGTAAAAATCAAGCACACAGCCATGCAATCTCCATAGACAAACATTGGCAGTAGAATTGCCTTACTGAAGAGCTCAGTGACTTTCAACGTGGCACCGTCATAGGATGCCACCTTTCCATCAAGTCAGTTTGTCAAATTTCTGCCCTGCTAGAGCTGCCCCTGTCAACTGTAAGTGCTGTTATTGTGAAGTGGAAACGTCTAGGTGCAACAACGGCACAGCCGCGAAGTGGTAGGCCAAACAAACTCACAGAACTGGACTGCCAAATGCTGAAGCGTGTAGTGTTTAAAAATAGTCTGTCCTTGGTTGCAACACTCACTACCGAGTTCCAAACTGCCTCTGGAAGCAACGTCAGCGCAAGAACAGTTCGTCAGGAGCTTCATGAAATGGGTTTCCATGGCCGAGCAGCCGCACACAAGCCTAAGATCACCATGAGCAATGCCAAGCGTCGGCTGGAGTGGTGTAAAGCTCGCCGCCATTGGACTCTGGAGCAGAGGAAACGCGTTCTCTAGAGTGATGAATCACCCTTCACCATCTGGCAGTCCAACGGACGCATCTGGGTTTGGCGGATGCCAGGAGAACAATACCTGCCCCAATGCATAGTGCCAACTGTAAAGTGTGGTGGAGGATGAATAATGGTCTGGGGCTGTTTGTCATGGTTCGGGCTAGGCCCTTTAGTTCCAGTGAAGGGAAATCTTAATGCTACAGCATACAATGACATTCTAGACGATTCTGTGCTTCCAACTTTGTGGCAAAAGTTTGAGGAAGCCCCTTTACTGTTTCAGCATGACAATGCCCCTGTGCACAAAGCGAGGTCCATACAGAAATGGTTTGTCGAGATCGGTGTGGAAGAACTTGACTGGCCTTCACAGAGCCCTGACCTCAACCCCATCGAACACCTTTGGGATGAATTGGCACGTCGACCTCGAGCCAGGCCTAATCGCCCAACATCCGTGCCCGACCTCGCTAATGCTCTTGTAGATGAATGGAAGCAAGTCCCCGCAGCAATGTTCCAACATCTAGTGGAAAGCCTTCCCAGAAGAGTGGAGGCTGTTATAGCAGCAAAGGGGGGACCAACTCCATATTAATGCCCATAATTTTGGAATTAGATGTTTGATGAGCAGGTGTCCATATACTTTTGGTCATGTAGTGTATGTCTGCATGTAATGTACAGGGGGACATTCCTTTGTTGAATGGCTGAAACACTGTCAGGATGTGTCCCAAAACACACTCTATTTCCTAGGGCCTATAGGGCTCTGGTCTTAAGTATTGCACATGTAGGGAATATGGTGCTATTCGGGATGCAGACACAGTCCAACTGACTCCTGTCCTAAGAATAGCTTCCCTAATGGTTGAAGACGGCTTGTGGTATAGTGCATGGTACATCTCAGATTTACTGACCTCAGCTCCATATACGTCTTCTAGATCCCACACTGAGTCACTGATATCTCCATACAAAAACTGAAAGGCCCCTGAAAAAACCTCTAAACAGGTATACTGGGATAGCATGGCATCGCTCGACTCAAACACCATAAAGAAAAACTAGTGCACTTTATTTCTGTGTGAAATCTAATTCCCAGCATTCGGAGACCATTTGGAGTGGATCGACTGGGTAAAAGCTTGTGTTAATCAATTTGCCAGGCTTGGGAGACAGCCAGGAGGAGAGGAGACGGGTAGAGTAGAGGAGGGTAACCAAGGCAGCGCCGACCAATGCCATACCAAGTCCCCCCATCCCTGCCCCCTCTCTGGGCTCAAACACAGAGGCCCTCCCCGACCACACTCACGGAAAGACACTGACCACGGTGCTAACCCCGGAACAAAGTAGCTAAGTACTGCCGATGACGGCCAGTGTTAACCCCACAGTACTGCCAACGAGATAATTTAAAGGACAAGCAGTACTGAGTCAAATGACTAGGCTAGGGCTGCTCTGAAATAACCTATAGGTCTCTGGTCTAAAGTAGTGCACTATATAGGGAATAGGGTGCCATTTCAGACACAGCCCCCATGTTGATGAACATTCTACAGGCCTCATCATGTCCACTCCACCCAATGTTTGAATGACCTTCAGGATAGAATGACATTGGAACAATATATTTTCTTTAGAATATTGTATTTCGAATGACCTACATTATACGTGCTGAGAGATCCATGGTCACCATAACAACCATAAGGTTGTGTTAGACTGCACTTAACTGGGGATGATGCAATATTCCAAATGTTTTCATGGTTCCTTCTCTCAATTGAACGCAATGTCCAGATAGTGTTATTGAACACAATGTAACAACAAGGACAATTAAGCCATTTCTATGGCGTTGAATCTCGAAGCTCACTCCATAAAATGTTCAGGAGTGTGTGAGTGTGTGTGTGATATTGTGAAAACAACAAGAGATAATCAGAGGTTGCTAACCATGATGAAATGTCTTGTTAGCAGTGGAAACCGCAGCAGCTGCACCTGTCGCCATTTAAGGCAAATTACTGCACTCAAATAAGCAACCTGAGGGCCCCCGGTATTGCACTGCACTGCAATGCAACGTGGGTGTGTTTGCAGCGTGGGTGTGTTTGCAACGTGGGTGTGTTTGCAGCGTGTGTGGGTGGTCTTGTTCTTCTATCCTCGTGGGAACCTGAAATCCCCCAAAGTCCCCACAAGAATAGTAAAACAAGGAAAATTCTCCCTCGTGGGGACATTTCCCACATCCCCAGTATAGGACAAAGGCTATTTTAGGGTTAGGGTTACAATTGGGATTAGGGTTACAATTAGGGTTAGGGTTAGGCGTTAAGGTTTAGGGTTAGGGTTAGGCGTTAAGGTTTAGGGTTAGGGTAAATAGGATTTTGAATGGAAATACATTTTAGGTCCCAACGAGGATACCAAAAACAAGTGTGTGTGTGAGTGTGTATGTGTGTGTGTGCGTGTTGACTGGTGATCCTTGATGGAGAGCACTGTGCCACACACAATCTGCTCTCGTTAACTAATGACATGCACATCACAGCCCTCACAGGGCCACAACATATGACATGCCAAATTCCAGGCCTCCATTAGGAGACGGCTAATGGCTCAGACAAATATGGACGTGGAATGAAATGAAAGACAGAGCGAGAGTGAGTGAGTGGAGTGAGTGGAGTGAGTGAGTGATAGAATGAGTGATAGAGTGAGTGTGTGAGTGAGAGGAGTGAGTGAGTGAGTGAGTGAGAGAGAGAAAAAGAGAGATAAAGAGAGAAACAGAGTGAAAAGAATAATACAAATATACAGAAATATTCCAAAACATGTATCTTGCATGCAACAAGGCACTAAAGTAATACTGCAAAAAGAAACACGGCAAAGGAATACACCTTTTGGCCTAAATGCAAAGCCTTATGTTTGGGGCAAATTCAACACAACACATCACTGAGTAACTGCCTCCTTATTTTCAAGCATGGTGGTGGCTGCATCATGGTATGGGTATGCTTGACATCGGCAAATAATGGGGAGTTTTTCAGGATAAAAAGAAACGAGATGGAGCTAAGCACAGGCACAATCCTTGAGGAAAACCTGCTTCAGTCTGCTTGAATAACCTACAACACAAGGCCAAACCTACACTGGAGTTGCTTACCAAGAAGATGGTGAATGTTCCTGAGTGGCCAAGTTTCAGTTTTGACTTAACTCTGCTTGAAAATCTCTGGCAAGACTTGAAAGCTGTTGTGTAACAATGATCAACAACCAACTTGACAGAGCTTGAAGAATAAAAAAATAATAATGGGTAAATATTGCACAATCCAGTTGTGCAAAACTTACCCAAGATTTACCCTAGACTTACCCAAGAAGACTCATAGCTGTAATCGATGCCAAAGGGTTTTCTAACATGTATTGACTCAGGGAGCTGAATACTTATGCAAAGACTATACAATGAATGTACAAACAATTAAGAACACCTTCCTAATATTGAGCCTCAGAACAGCCTCAATTCGTCGGGCATGGACTCTACAAGGTGTCGAAAGCGTTCCATTGGGATGCTGGCCCATGTTGACTCTAATGCTTCCCACAGTTGTGTCAAGTTGGCTGGATGTCCTTTGGGTGGACCATTCTTGATACACATGGGAAACCGTTGAGCATGAAAAACCCAGCAGTGTTGCAGTTCTTGACAGAAACCGGTGCACCTGGTCCCTACTACCATACCCCGTTCAAAGGCACTTACATATTTTTTCTCTCCCATTCACCCTCTGAATGGCACACATACACAATCCATGCCTCAATTTTCGCAAGGCATAACAATCCTTCTTTAACCTGTCTCCTCCCCTTCATCTACACTGATTGAACTGGATTTAACAAGTGACATCAATAAGGGATCATAGCTTTCACCTTGGTTCACCTGGTCAGTCTATGTCATGGAAAGAGCAGGTGTTCTTAATGTTTTGTACAGTGTTAGTTATTAGTTATTTCATTTGTATTAATCGTATTTTTTATTTATTTTTTATTTTACTTTGACATTACAGAGTATTTTGTGTAGATTGTTGACAAAAAAATTACAATTAAATCAATTATTTTAATCCCACTTTGTAACACAATAAAATGTGAAGAAATCCAAGGGGTCTGAATACTTTTGCAAGGCACTGTATGAAGCAGATGATACACTTCCCTGACGCACAGACTGACCTAACTAATCCTCTCAACTAGACATAGGATACGCACAATTTTCCCTATATAGTGCACTACATTTGACCAGAGCTCTATGGGCCCTGGTCAGAAGTATTGCATTTGAAAGGGAATAAGGTGCTATTTGGGACGTAAACATAGCCATTGAAATCCACCACACAGGGAGGTGGGGGGATACTTTGTGTGGCAACAAGGGATTGTATCACACACAAAAATGTCTATTTGACGTGCTGTCCAGTTTCGTTCAAAAAAATCACAAAAATGAAAACTCCAATACTGTCACGAATACAGCCGAGGCTGCCCCTCCTCCTTGCTCTGGCAGGCTTCGGCGTTCGTCGTCACCGGAGTACTAGCTGCCACCGATCGATGTTTCTGTGTTACACTAGTCTTGTCTTTATTATTCACACCTGTTACCCATTATGCTTATTTGTTTCCCTATAATTACCTCTGTTTTCCCTCCTGGGTTTGTGCGTGGTTGTCCGTTGTTTTACGTTGTTTGGTGAGCTGTTGTACTGCTCTTCCCTGCGTGGAGGGTTTGTTATGGTTTACTTTTGTTTTAGTAAATCCATTCATTTCTCAGTTCTGTGTCCTGCGCCTGATTCTCAGACGTTGACAATATAGAAGCAGGTTCGCCTAATCGACAACAACCACCTACACTATATTGAAATCAATTAAGCAGAAGAAAAAAATCAGTTACAGTAACATTCTTTACTTTTCAGGAAAAATATATTCCTGGTCAATATAATCTCTCAAAATCCAGCTCCTTCAAAATACTAGAATAATCTGACTTTGAGCCACATGTGTACCCTGCTCTCTTTCCAAGGGCCGTCCTGTGGTTCCGCTGTATTTGGATCAATAACTGTACAGGATTTCCCATGGGGGCCTGGGAAGGTTTCAAGCCTCAATTAAGTTCAAACGGTCCCAAGCGCTATCTATTGACAAACAGGCAACAGACTCATCGAGTCAGTCATCACTATATTCACATGCACCACCAGTCACATTACAGTACTGCGCACTGAGGATGGAGTGTGGGTTTGTTTGTTCCCCATCACCTAGCCCTATTGGGCAATAGACTGGTCCACTCAGGCGAAGAGTATGACCTCCTTCTTTTCAAATGAAATTGAGAGAGCTGGGACTGATCCGACACGTGTTAACCAGATTTCCTTCGAGATCTCATGAAGGGCTATGGAGAGGGAGGAAGGGATGGAGGGAGGAGTGGAAAGGAGATGGGGGTGTGTATGCACTGAGCATTCCGACTCTTTGTGGTAACATTTATACAACAAACCCCAGAGTATTCAGTGAGAGTCCAACATTGATTGACTGAGTGTGGAGAGGATAGAGAGAGGGAGGGAGGGAGGGAGGGAGGACCTGGTGGTTTCTTTCAATCTGTTCCTCGCACATCACTTCACTTCCTTACACACACCAAAAAGCCATTAAAACCCTCCTCCAGTCTAGAGTGGAACCAGAAGACTCAGACTGCCTCTAAAATCCACTCTGACAGACAGAAGCTCTGAGCTCCAAAAGAATCCAGTTGTTTGGCCCTAGCCTATCTCGCTCCCTAGGTTCACAGCTGGAGAGGTTTATTAGACTTTGTCCCAAATGGCACCCTATTCCCTACATAGTGCATTACTTTTGAGGGCTCTGGTCAAAAGTAGTGCACTATGTATGGAATAGGGTGCCATTTGGGACGCAATCTAAGACTATTGACATCATGGTTGGTGTCGCACCCAGTCTCAGATTACCACGGGATAACAACAGCCCGTGTGGCAGGTTTCAAACCACTTTGGTTCTCTCACAATACTGGATAAGCCCAAATTGGCCACTAAAACCCAGAATCACAGTGAACACGTTGAGCCTTTATTAGCCAATCTGTGATGAGCAGGGGGAAGGGGGATGCATTAAGCCTATTACAGGTCATTCTGCTTTTTACAACAGCAGTAGGGTTGGGCGGTATCCAGATTTTCATACAGTCATACCGTTTCTGTACCATCCCGGAGTATACGGTATTACCGAATGTGCACACAAGGGGCACTATAAATTTTTTTTTTTAAACAGGGATCTTGATCCAGGAGGGGATTGAATGTCTCTGCTGTAACCAAGAAGCTTGATCTTGACATCTAGGCACTTAGCTAGCAAGTTAGCAAACCAAATGTATAGCTGAAGCCCGGAGCTGGATATCATTTATTTGACACATCTAAGATTTCTTATAGTCATACTTAACTTATGGTTATAAGCAGTGGCATAGCACGCACCCCCACAGCCCCCGCTGAAAATCATACCGTCGGTATTTCAAAATACCCCAGTATACGGTATAAACGGTCTATCGCTCAAGTCTAAACAGCAGACAGTTGGAACGTTAAGGGATGTAATAACTACAGTACACAGATCATCGTATAATCCGTGGGCATCGAGCCAATCACTCACCTAGTGTAGGAGTCACAATAGCTGTCTCAAATGGATTCACTGTATATTGTGCTACTTTTGACCTGGGCTTATAGGGAATAGGGTGCCACTGCAAAATAGATACCCATTTTATCATTATTGTTGGAATTTCAGTTTACTTCCTGAATTGAACAAGTTATGGAATAAATAGCTTCTCCTTTTCTGGTTCTTAAGAAGTCATTGAAAAGAGATGCCCTTTTTATATTATTGAGTTGAAATTTCAGTTTACTTGCCAAATACACTCTTTCTAAAAGCTATTAGGAAGGAACTGGGTCTCTCCAATCAGCCAGTCTATCTGCTTAATTGGTAGAAAATAAGAACACAGACAGAATGAGAGGAATGGGCTATGGAAGAAAGGCCATTAGCAAGTTCATTATATCTTGCCCTGAGGGGTGGTGGAGGAAGGAGGGTAATTCCTCACATTTTGGATAATTGTGGTAATACATAGAGCAGTGTAGCATCGGGACGGAGCAGTAGCCTGATGCAGTATGTCCAGCCACAGGGCCAGTAGTGTGGATGACGGGATAGGATGAGCTCAGAGCTGGAGGAGAGTGTGTATGAGGGGGTCTGCATGTGTGTGTGTTTCTCTCTCTCTCTCTCTCTCTCTCTCTCTCTCTCTCTCTCTCTCTCTCTCTCTCTCTCTCTCTCTCTCTCTCTCTCTCTCCTTTGCATTGATACATGGCTTTGGTCAAGAAGGGTTATTACTTACACTACCATTGGCTTCTGCCGAGAAATCCAATTTTCTAGCCTCTGAGTGCATCCCAAATGGCACCATATTCCCTAGGTATGGGCCGTGGTCAAAAGTAGTGCACTACATTGGGAATAGGGTGCCATTTGGGACACAGGCACAGCCTCTGCCTCCTTTTAAGATGCCCGTGCCTCTCCCATTTCTACCTCATTATGCTGTCTGCTAGGACGGAGGCCATTAAGCATCCAAGTTTAAGGGAGGAAAAAAAAAAAAGGCGCGCGCGGGAATACATAGATAAAACAGATCGTGATCACCGAGATCAGTTAACTCCCCCAGCTATGCATTACCTGCTTTAATGATGATGCACTGTTGCCACGTACTGATACTTTCTTGTTCATGTTTATAGCTGTGTGTGTGTGTCGGTATGTCAATGAATACCTTTGAATACCTTTGAAAACAACACAAAATCTGAGATCAGTCACTAGTGTAAATTGAGGTACTTTCTTTAGGAGTAAGCACTGGATGGAGACGGTTAACTATTTAGCACATTTAATGGTCAAACCACATTGAACACATTAACATCGGATTTGACTTTTCGTAGCAGGTTAGGAAAACTTACGCAGCAGGCAAAATATTTCAACTTTTGATGTTAATTTGAGAAAGCTGGATCCCATATATCCATTACCCATCAGCAACCACCCTAGAACTGTCCGTCATTTCCTGTATCAATAAAGCTTGTCCAACACAATTAAAACATTGGCCAATCAGATTGCAGATAATAAGTTACCAGGTAAATAACAACTTAGGACAAAAGAACAGTTTCCATACATTACAGAAATGTATAAAAGTGCTTCAGAAAATAGAGCCCAATAATAATTTTCAGGAAATAATCTTACACTAGTGTCTCCTCTATAGCCATGATATCAATCCAGCACCACATCTGCACAGGTCCCAGACCTGCCCTTAGCCCCTCACCCCCTATTCTCCGCTGTCAGCTCCCCTAACAGCCAGGGAGAACATCTGGAGTAATGTCTGTCATTCATCACCCAGGATTTTCCTGGACAGAGGGCCCGGTGCGGGCTGGTGAGTGGCGGGAAGGCGGACAGCTCAGTGGTGTGAGCGCATTAAACAGTGATGGGTGACACACAATTCTAGAACGCAGCCTACAGACAGACAACAACACACAGCCAAGGAACAGGACTCAGGTCTCATAGCTGATGTCAATACACCCTGAGGGGAGAACTTTCTTTGTCTCCTGGTTAGGGTAGGTCAACGGCGACTGGATTTCACAGTCACACAAACAACACCAACCAGTCATTTAGATAAAATATTTCCTCAGTGTTGGAAACAATAACTAATGTTCACAATGCTGCATTGTCGTGGCCATGTCGTGGTCATGTTTTAGGGTTAAATGGGTATTTTTGACACTGGTAAATGTGCTATTCTTCTGGTCACAGTAATCTTCTCCATTTAACCCTTAAACCCTGTTAATCCAATTAGCTTTTGGCCGAGCGCCGCGATTTTGGCCGAGAGTTCAGCTCGCAAGCCTCTGCGGTATCGGGTCACATATCTACAGCCATTGGAGGCTTGGGAGTCCCGCCTTAACGCACATTCGCTGGTCTGACTGTCCATCAATTTGTGGTCGGAATGGTACCTGTTCGTCACAGCCTCGAATGCTGATTAGCACTGTAAAGCTGAGAGTCTCCTACAGCGATAGGAAGTAGCCCCATCGTCCTACAAATAGTTTTATATCGAGTTGAATAAAAATAACTTGAACATTATTTGTAGATGTGAAACAAAATCACTTTGTTTTCATCACAGATGGACAATATTAAGAGATAAAAGGCGAGCTCCTAACAAGTTCAGGAAGCCAAGCTAGTTCTGTCAGAGGTATACAAGAGTGGGGGAAGAAGTTTTGATCAAGATAGACATTCAAAAAATATTAAACTTTTCTCTAACACTAAACATACAGATATGTATTTTACAGTTATAAGGAAGGTGAAATCGTATAGTTAGTCATTTTGTAATTTGATTGTTACTATATATCGAATATATCAATTATTTCAAGCCCTATTAAGCAAATATAATATATGATATTTCATATTTTGATCATATTTGTACTACTGTACATCCTCAAATGTGAATACACCTCAGCAATTGGATTTTTTTTAAATACCTGAAAGTTGAGATTGTAATCTTTCTTGGAGTATGCAGCATTACTAGCTATTGTTTATGGCCCTCATGGAAGCTAATTACTTTTGGGTATGTCTATTTAGGCAGAAATCTAAAATGTACCATTTTCATTCGTGGTTAATGGAGATGGCCTCCTCATACTAGGTAGACAAAGCCTACAACAAATGACTCTTCCACTAGTCTAGTTCTGATGTTCCTGCCACCGTTGTTCATTCTAGCATGGCCATCTGGTGACTACCATCCCAGGTAGGACAGAAACAGAGCAAGGGCCAGGCTGAGATTATGATGTTAGATCCACCTGACTGGCATGGCACTGGCTGGAATGGGGGACTCTGAGCACATAGAGAGAGAGACTAGAGACAGAGCATGGTGCAGTGTGGCACAGTGTCCCAGCAGCCCAGGGATACTGTCCACTCACATCAATCTATGTTGAGGAAAACAGCCTCCCGGGAAAACTGCTTCCCTGCTTTCTGGTCCGATTTGGCTGTTCTGCCACCTCCTCTCTCTCTGCTATATCCTCTTTCTGTGATATCCACTCCTCTACTCTCCTCTCTCTGTTATATCCTCTCCTCTCCTCCCTCTGCTATATCCTCTCCTCTCTCTGTTATATTCTCTCCTCTCCTCTCTCTGCTGCATCCTCTCCTCTCTCTGTTATATCCTCTCCTCTCTCTGCTATTTCCTCTCGTCTCTCTGCTATTTCCTCTCGTCTCTCTGTCATATCCTCTTCTCTCCTCTCTCTCGTCTCCTCTCCTCTCTCTGCTATCTCTTCTCCTGTTATATCCTCTCCTCTCCTCTCCCTGTTATATCCTCTCCTCTCCTCTCCCTGCTATATCCTCTCCTCTCCTCTCTCTGCTATTTCCTCTCCTCTCTCTGTTACATCCTCTCCTTTCTCTGTTATAATCTCTCCTCTCTCTGCTATATCCTCTACTCTCTCTGCTATATACTCTCCTCTCCTCTCTCTGCTATATCTTCTCCTCTCCTCTCTCTGCTATTTCCTCTCCTCTCTCTGTTACATCCTCTCCTTTCTCTGTTATAATCTCTCCTATCTCTGCTATATCCTCTACTCTATATCCTCTACTCTCCTTTCCTCTCCTCTCCTCTCCATCTGCTATATCCTCTATTTTCTCTGCTATATCTTCTCCTCTCCACTCTCTGTGATATCCTCTCCTCTATCTGCTATATCCTCTCCTCTCCTGTTATATCCTCTCCTCTCCTCTCTCTCGTCTCCTCTCCTCTCTATGCTATCTCTTCTCCTGTTATATCCTCTTCTCTCCTGTTTTATCCACTCCTCTCCTGTTATATCCTCTCCTGTTATATCCTCTCTTGTTAAATCCTCTCCTCTCCTCTTCTCTCCTCTCGCTGCTACAGTGGGGAAAAAAAGTATTTAGTCAGCCACCAATTGTGCAAGTTCTCCCACTTAAAAAGATGAGAGAGGCCTGTAATTTTCATCATAGGTACACGTCAACTATGACAGACAAAATGAGAATTTTTTTCCAGAAAATCACATTGTAGGATCTTTAATGAATATATTTGCAAATTATGGTGGAAAATAAGTATTTGGTCAATAACAAAAGTTTCTCAATACTTTTTTATATACCCTTTGTTGGCAATGACACAGGTCAAACGTTTTCTGTAAGTCTTCACAAGGTTTTCACACACTGTTGCTGGTATTTTGGCCCATTCCTCCATGCAGATCTCCTCTAGAGCAGTGATGTTTTGGGGCTGTCGCTGGGCAACACGGACTTTCAACTCCCTCCAAAGATTTTCTATGGGGTTGAGATCTGGAGACTGGCTAGGCCACTCCAGGACCTTGAAATGCTTCTTCCGAAGCCACTCCTTCGTTGCCCGGGCGGTGTGTTTGGGATCATTGTCATGCTGAAAGACCCAGCCACGTTTCATCTTTAATGCCCTTGCTGATGGAAGGAGGTTTTCACTCAAAATCTCACGATACATGGCCCCATTCATTCTTTCCTTTACACGGATCTGTCGTCCTGGTCCCTTTGCAGAAAAAAAGCCCAAAGCATGATGTTTCCACCCCCATGCTTCACAGTAGGTATGGTGTTCTTTGGATGCAACTTAGCATTCTTTGTCCTCCAAACACGACGAGTTGAGTTTTTACCAAAAAGTTATATTTTGGTTTCATCTGACCATATGACATTCTCCCAATCCTCTTCTGGATCATCCAAATGCACTCTAGCAAACTTCAGACGGGCCTGGACATGTACTGGCTTAAGCAGGGGGACACGTCTTGCACTGCAGGATTTGAGTCCCTGGCGGCGTAGTGTGTTACTGATGGTAGGCTTTGTTACTTTGGTCCCAGCTCTCTGCAGGTCATTCACTAGGTCCCCCCGTGTGGTTCTGGGATTTTTGCTCACCGTTCTTGTGATCATTTTGACCCCACGGGGTGAGATCTTGCATGGAGCCCCAGATCGAGGGAGATTATCAGTGGTCTTGTATGTCTTCCATTTCTTAATAATTGCTCCCACAATTGATTTCTTCAAACCAAGCTGCTTACCTATTGCAGATTCAGTCTTCCCAGCCTGGTGCAGGTCTACAATTTTGTTTCTGGTGTCCTTTGACAGCTCTTTGGTCTTGGCCATAGTGGAGTTTGGAGTGTGACTGTTTGAGGTTGTGGACAGGTGTCTTTTATACTGATAACAAGTTCAAACAGGTGCCATTAATACATGTAACGAGTGGAGGACAGAGGAGCCTCTTAAAGAAGAAGTTACAGGTCTGTGAGAGCCAGAAATCTTGCTTGTTTGTAGGTGACCAAATACTTATTTTCCACCATAATTTGCAAATAAATTCATTAAAAATCCTACAATGTGATTTTCTGGAATTTTTTTCTCTCAATTTGTCTGTCATAGTTGACGTGTACCTATGATGAAAATTACAGGCCTCTCTCATCTTTTTAAGTGGGAGAACTTGCACAATTGGTGGCTGACTAAATACTTTTTTCCCCCACTGTATATCCTCTCCTCTTCTCCTCTCTCTGTTTTATGTTCTCATCTCGTTCTATCCTCTTCTCGCTGTTACATCCTCTCCTCTCGTCTACTCTCTGTAATATCCTCTCCTCTCTCTCCTCTCTCCTCTCTCCTCTCCTCTCTCTGCTATATCCTCTCTCCTCTCCTCTCTCTGCTATATCCTCTCGTCTCTCTGTTATATGTTCTCATCTCTTGTTATATCCTCTCCTCTCTCTCTCCTCTCTCTGCTATAACCTCTCCTCTCGCTGCTCTCTCTCCTCTCCTCTCTCTGTTATATCCTCTCCTCTCCTCTCTCTGCTATATCCTCTCTCTCCTCTCTCCTCTCTCCTCTCCTCTCTCTGCTATATCCTCTCTCCTCTCCTCTCTCTGCTATATCCTCTCGTCTCTCTGTTATATGTTCTCATCTCTTGTTATATCCTCTCCTCTCTCTCTCCTCTCTCTGCTATAACCTCTCCTCTCGCTGCTCTCTCTCCTCTCCTCTCTCTGTTATATCCTCTCCTCTCCTCTCTCTGCTATTTCCTCTCGTCTCTCTGTCATATCCTCTTCTCTCCTCTCTCTCGTCTCCTCTCCTCTCTCTGCTATCTCTTCTCCTGTTATATCCTCTCCTCTCCTCTCTCTGCTATATCCTCTCCTCTCCTCTCCTCTCTCTGCTATATCCTCTCCTCTCCTCTCCTCTCCTCTCCTCTCCTCTCCTCTCCTCTCCTCTCCTCTCCTCTCCTCTCCTCTCCTCTCTCTGCTATATCCTCTCCTCTCCTCTCCTCTCCTCTCCTCTCCTCTCCTCTCCTCTCCTCTCCTCTCCTCTCCTCTCCTCTCCTCTCCTCTCCCTGCTATATCCTCTCTTCTCCTCTCCTCTCCTCTCCTCTCCTCTCCTCTCCTCTCCTCTCCTCTCCTCTCCTCTCCTCTCCTCTCCTCTCCTCTCCTCTCCTCTCCTCTCCTCTCCTCTCCTCTCCTCTCCTCTCTCTGCTATATCCTTTCCTCTCCTCTCCTCTCCTCTCCTCTCCTCTCCTCTCCTCTCCTCTCCTCTCCTCTCCTCTCCTGTTATATCCTCTCCTCTACTCTTTCTCTGCTATATCCTCTCTTCTCTCTCTCTCCTCTCTTTCGCTCTCCTCTCTCTTCTATATCTTCTCCTCTCCTCTCTCTGTTAATATCCTCACCTCTCTCTCCTCTCCTGTCTCTGCTGTATCCTTTCCACTTCTCTTCTCTCCTCTCCTCTCTCTTCTATATCCTCTCCTCTCTCTCCTCTCTCCTCACTCTCCTCTCGCTGCTATACCCTCTCCTCTCTCTCTCTGTTATATCCTCTCCTCTCTCTCTTCTATATCCTCTCTCCTCTCTCTCCTCTCGCTGCTATACCCTCTCCTCTCCTCTCTCTGTTATATCCTCTCCTCTCGCTCTTCTATATCCTCTCTCCTCTCTACTCACTCTCCTCTCACTGCTATATCCTCTCCTCTCCTCTTTCTGCTATATCCTCTCCTCTACTCTCTCTGTTATATCCTCTTCTCTCCTCTCTCTCCTCCCTCTGCTATATCATCTCCTCTCTCCTTTCTCCTCTCCTCTCTCTCCTGTCTCCTCTACTCTCCTCTCTCCTTTTTCTGCCTCTACTGGTTCATCAGTCTTCTCCATTGAACTGTAGCTCTCAATTTCTCTAAGACAATGTCTTATATTCGGATCATAGTCTTTGTAATATAATTTATTGTATTTGTTGATTAATCATATAACTGTTCATGTTTTGATCAAATGTAGTTCAGAGGGACATTGCACATTAATAAACATTTCAGTTTCCACATTAACATAAATGTGCCCGAGTTAGCTAGCTAGTTTAAAGGTAAACCTCCTCCATAGTGCAACAGTATGAGATTCTAACATGTAGCCTAGCGGAAATCTATTCTGGCCAAACACAACCACATAAAAGAGAGAGAGAACAGTTGTGGAGAGAGAATTATTATGCAGAAGCATTGTGATTCTCCATGATGGAGGGCCTTTTTATATGGAGGGCTTTGGAGTGTGGCTGCTCCACATTGATTGTGAGCAGGCACAATACCACCAATAGGGACACAGATTCATCAACCATCTAGCCGCGTATATAAACCAGAGTGGGGAAGCTAACAATGACCAACCATACAATCATCAATCACTCAAAGAGTGAAATGTACCACAAGCTGCTACCAACCAGGTGGCCGACTCTGACTCGCCTTACACAATACCTAATTTGGTCAACTAAAAAATGTATAAGTATAACATATACATATATATATATATATATATATATATATATATATATATATATATATATATATATATATATATATATATATATATACATACACACACTACTAGTCAAAGGTTTGGACACACCTACTCATTGAAGGGTTTTTCTTAATTTTTACTATTTTCTACATTGTAGAATAATAGTGAAGACATCAAAACTATGCTATAACACATATAGAATCATGTAGTAACAAAAAATTTGTTAAAAAATATCAAAATATATTTTATATTTGAGATTCTTCAAATAGCCACCCTTTGCCTTGATGACAGCTTTGCACACTCTTGGCATTCTTCATTTAAATTAACAGGTGTGCCTTCTTAAAAGTTAATTTGTGGAATTTATTTCCTTCTTAATGCGTTTGAGCCAATCAGTTGTGTTGTGACAAGGTAGGGGGGGTATACAGAAGATAGCACTATTTGGTAAAAGACCAAGTCCATATTATGGCAAGAACAGCTCAAATAAGCAAAGAGAAATGACAGTCCATCATTACTTTAAGACATGAAGGTCAGTCAATAGGGAACATTCCAAGAACTTTGAAAGTTTCTTCAAGTGCATTCGCATCAAGCTATATGATGAAACTGGCTCTCATGAGGACCGCCACAGGAATGGAAGACCCAGAGTTACCTCTGATGCAGAGGATAAGTTCATTAGAGTTACCAGCCTCAGAAATTGCAGCCCAAATAAATGCTTCTGTGTGAATCAGGCCTTCATGTTCGAATTGCTGCAAAGAAACCACTACCAAAGGACACCAATAAGAAGATGAGACTTGCTTGGGCCAAGACACACGAGCAATGAAGATTAGACCAGTGGAAATTTGAGATTTTTTGTTCCAACCGCCGTGTCTTTGTGAGACGCAGTGTGGGTGAACGGATGATCTCCGCATGTGTATTTCCCACCGTAAAGCATGGAGGAGGAGGTGTTATGGTGTGGGGGTGCTTTGCTGGTGACACTGTCTGTGATTTATTTAGAATTCAAGGCAGACCAAAGGACAAATTTCCACCGGTCTAATGTCCATTGCTCATTTTTCTTGGCCCAAGCAGGTCTCTTCTTCTTATTGGTGTCCTTTAGTAGTGGATTCTTTGCAGCAATTTGACCATGAAGGTCTGATTCACACAGTCCCTTCTGAACAGTTGATGTTGAGATGTATCTGTTACTTGAACTCTGTGAAGCATTTATTTGGGCTGCAATTTCTGAGGCTGGGAACTCTAATGAACTTATCCTCTGCAGCAGAGGTAACTCTGGGTATTCCATTCCTGTGGTGGTCCTCATGAGAGCCAGTTTCATCATAGCGCTTCATGGTTTTTGCGACTGCACAAGTTCTTGACATTTACCGTATTGACTGACCTTCATGTCTTAAAGTAATGATGGACTGTCGTTTCTCTTTGCTTATTGAGCTGTTCTTGCCATAATATGGACTTGGTCTTCTACCAAATAGGGCTATCTTCTGTATACTCCCCCTACCTTGTCACAACACAACTGATTGGCTCAAACGCGTTAAGACGGAAATAAATTCCACAAATTAACTTTTAAGAAGGCACACCTTTTAATTAAAATGCATTCCAGGTGACTACCTCATGAAGCTGGTTGAGAGAATGCCAAGAGTGTGCAAAGCTGTCATCAAGGCAAAGGGTGGCGCAGCGGTCTAAGGCACTGCATGTCAGTGCTTGAGGCGTCACTACAGACCCCCTGGTTCGATTCCAGGCTGTATCACAACCGGCCGTGATCGGGAGTCCCATAGGGCGGCGCACAATTGGCCCAGCGTCGTCCGGTGTAGGCCGTCATTGTAAATAAGAATTTGTTCTTAACTGACTTGCCTAGTTAAATAAAGGTTAAATAAAAAATAAAATAAAAAAAATTGAAGAATCTCAAATATAAAATATATTTTGATTTGTTTAACAATTTATGTATTATTTCATAGTTTTGATGTCTTCACTATTATTCTACAATGTATAAAATAGTAAAAAAACTTAAGAAAACCCCTTTTGACTGGTACTGTATATATATATATATATATATATATATATATATATATATATATATATATATATATATACACTGAGTGTACAAAACATTAAGGACACCTGCTCTTTCCATGACATAGACTGACCAGGTGAATCCACGTGAAAGCTATGATCCCTTATTGATGTCACTTGTTAAATCCACTTCAATCAGTGTAGATGAAAGCGAGGAGACAGGTTAAATAATTATTTTTAAGCCTTGTGTGCCATTCGGAGGGTGAATGGGCAAGTAAAAATATTTAAGTGCCTTTGAAGGGGGTATGGTAGTAGGTTCCAGACGCACCGGTTTGTGTCAAGAACTGCAACGCTGCTGGGTTTTTCACGCTCAACAGTTTCCTGTGTGTATCAAGAATGGCCCTCCACCCAAAAGACATCCAGCCAACTTGACACAACTGTCGGAAGCATTGGAGTCAACATGGGCCAGCATCCCTGTGGAACGCTTTCGACACCTTGTAGAGTCCATGCCCCGACAAATTGAGGCTTTTCTGAGGGCAAAAATGCCCTATAGTGCACTACTTTTGAGAAGCGCCCATTGCCCCATAGTGCACTGTAATATATAGGTTGCTTTTTCATGACTGAATAACCACAGTATCATATGAATTACTTGTGGGCTCTAGTGCCGTAGCCTAAGATATTCAAGAGAATGTGTGACCCCAAGAGATGTGTGACTTTTCTCTCTCCTAATCTGCACCTAGGAGGGATGGAGGGATGGGATTGGCAGAATATGGCGGCTGGGGCACCAGGCGATTGGACAATACTCTCTCGTTTGAGGAACTGACGTCTGACACCATGTTGCCATAGCTACTGGAGAGACACAGTGAGAGAGAGAGAGAGAGAGAGAGAGAGAGAGAGAGAGAGAGAGAGAGAGAGAGAGAGAGAGAGAGAGAGAGAGAGAGAGAGAGAGAGAGAGAGAGAGAGAGAGAGAGAGAGAGAGAGAGAGAGAGAGAGAGAGAGAGAGAGAGAGAGAGAGAGAGAGAGAGAGAGAGACAAGGAGAGAGAGAGACAAGGAGAGAGAGAGACAAGGAGAGAGAGAGACAGCGAGAGAGACAGAGAGAGACAGAGAGAGAGACAAGGAGAGAGAAAGACAGAGAGAGACAGAGAAAGAGACAGAGAGAGAAAAAGACAGAGACCGAGAAAGAACGAGAGAAAGAAAGAGAAGAGAGAGCGAGAGAGAGAGAGAGAGCTACTAGATTTACAATTTTGACTGCAAAGGTAAATTAATTTGTGTACAAGACCGAGCAATCCTGCAAATAGAAACACATTTTCCTTAAAAGAGGAGAGGAGAGGAGGGAGAGCAGTGGCTACCAGTCTGTCTGAGAGTGTATTTGCAGACTGTGTCTGGCTGATGGAATCTCGTCGAGAAGCGTTGGTGGAATTGTGAAGCAGGGTGTCATGAGGCAGTTCATCAGAAAAGCTTTTAAATAAAACCAGGGCCTAAAAATAAGACGACTCATTACACAAGAAGCCAACGTCTGCGTTCGGGCTAGCTATCCAGACACTGAGACAAAAATGAAAGTCTAAGGATGGAAGAAGTAGCCTAGCAAATACTGTCGTGTATTAGGATTATGCCTTTGTTAAATGTTTTTCATGAAGAAATGGAATGTTGTTTATGTTAGGTCAAATGTGGCGTTTGTGGGGTGACGCCCCAGGGAAGACGGGTGATTGGACAGCAGAGGGAGCCACCCATCTTTTTGCATTGTTTATAAGTAGGGGCTAGACAAAGAGAGGGCAGAACGGCCATTGCAATCTGGGACGCCGTTCTCCGGGTGTCATGACATCTGTCACTTATGCTGAAAGCTTGTGATATGAATAAATCTTATGATCCAGGTTCAGTATGAGCGGACTCCTTTGTTCATCAGCAATAATTGCCAGCATTCACCCGATACGACAATACTTTTTTCCTTCCCAACTTTGTCTCTCTTTAAACTAAAAACAAAATGGCTGGTGCTGTAGAGCTGAGGATTTTGCATCATCCCATCGCCATCTTTGTGTAACCCACATGTTTAATTCACACAGTATACTGTTTCTTTGTTGCATCTAGAGTCGTTAGAATTCCAAGGCAGCCTTAAGTAGGCCACTGAAGCCTTTCAGAGCAACTCCTCCCAGTACTGCATAAAAAATGCATAAATCCACTGCATATTCCCCCTTCTACATACTGCATGTTGGGCTGGTTAAAGTATGGGTTTAGTTCTTCTAACCCTTTACACTGTGGCTATTGTGATGCTGTACGTATGTAAACATATGTCATAGAAAATGGCTTCCTGTGTGCACTGGTAACTACATTCATGCCTGTCTTTTAGTGTAATATTTTGGAGCTCTTAATCGTATTAAGTAATAACATGCAAAAATCCATTTGGCGAACTACAAAGGTACAGTACATGATGTTATAGTGGAGGGAAGCAATACATAGAATAAGAAAATAGATTAATTGTTGCTTCCCCAGTCAGGTAGGAGAGTATGATGGTATCTACAAAGACACTGGAATTCGGGATGGGCGATATATCGAATTCATTTGATTAATTCGAACGTATGTTTTTGCGCGATATTCCAAATGCCTGTATCGCAAGAATCACGTTTTTAGTTTTGTTTGTTTTTATGAGCATTTATGTCCGCTTGTTATCATGTTGTCTTTTTGGTCTCGTCTCCTTCTGTGCTGTGTTCACCTTCCCATTTACACCAGAGATCTGTATATAATGACGAGATGCTCATGTTTCCATCCTAACAACGGGAGTCGTTGTCCCAAAGGCGAGAAGGCAGGCGACAAGCTTAAGTAAAAAATAAGCCCATAGAAACTCATTGGGCTTATTTTGGACAGATTTTGGCGAGAGTGAAACCTCTCACTTCGCCTCTTCCTCTCTGTTTAAACATGCACACCAATCCCCTCCCCATGCCACTCACACAACAAAGATGAGAGATCACTTCTTCCTCTCTGACAAGCGGTTTCAACTTGCTATTTGCATTTGAGGTTTGGTCCAACAGAATCGGTCATATGGACATCGAAACACATTGAGACATTATTTTACTGTAATAGAGGAGAAGTTAACCTTTTCTAACGATACCCTTTTTATGCCCCAATACTCAAATTGCATGCAGAGCAGACACTACTAAAGAGTATCAATAAACATTCTTTGAAAATTAATGCACAGTTTGTCGTGCACGGCATTGTGGTACCATATCCTGCTAGCAGCATTTTGGCCAAAGACCGTTATACTAGCTGTCTAGTCTGTGTTTTATAAATGTGCAATAAGCATAAAACACAATTCTTTAGTAGGAATTGGCAACTCGTTCTCATTCTGAGAAATAAGGTAGGCCACTTGATTTCAACATCTGAACCAAGTGGACAGGCTAGCATGCTGTTAAAACAGTTGGAGATGGATAGAAGGGTGTCTTTATAACAATGCAACTGTTCTGCCTTGTTAGCTAGCAAATAGATCCAAGTTGGCTAAACTTGAAATATAAAGATTAGCTGGCTACTCACTAGCACGTGAGCTTGTGCTTGAGAGATTATGAGACCTGTGTTAATTTATATATTATATTTAGCCTAGGTATAATTTCACAAACCCTGAATTCATTAGATTATTGCTGACTGTTTGAAATGCAGTGTATTTGACCTTTAGTTGTACAGCAAAGCTTATTTAGAGAAAAACATATTTTTTAATCGAGATACATATTGTGAATCATCCATAAATGTGAAAAAAATAGAGATATGATTTGTAAGCCATATCGCCCAGCCCTAACTGGAATGTCTGATTGTTTGAATAGGAAATTGCAGAGAGATGACAGGTAGGGTAAGCTTTGATAGACATGAAGGCCATGACCTAGCAATCAAGAAATGGTGCAGTGGGTCTAATTGTGTCAGTGGGTCTGAAATTAGTCCACTATTGACCATACAGTAAGTCCCTGAATTAACTGTTTTGCACTTGAATCATTTTAATCATGTAAATGTGTGTTTCTAGTCTACCTCGGGTGTTTGTTGGGATGTCACAGCTAATGCTTTGATAAAGCAATCAATGTCACACTTTTGTGTTCCACTTGGGTCCCACTAACAATTTAAAAAGGGTCATTCATAACAACTTCATAAGCACTACATAGATTCCTCAAATTCAAATCTGGAAGCCAGTTCCACTGGTTTTTTTTTCAATCTTCCCCTTTCATCAGGGACTGATTTAGACCTGGGACAGCAGGTGGATACAATTAATGATCAGGTAGAACAGACAATCAGCATTAGTCTGCACCTCGTAGGGTAAGATTTGAATAGCCCTGACATAGATGCTTCACAAGTCATTGTATGTGTTCCAGGCATCGTGGGTCACACTAACTATGAGCACTCACTGCGTAGGCTACTGAGTTCATTCCACAAATGAATAATTGAATAGATTACAATAATAGCCCCCATCCGATATGAAACTCAAACTCCGTGACCATAGAGATGATGGTGACTCCCTCTGTGGGTGACACCAAGTGACAGGTGCAGCCAGTTACAAGCAATGACCACAGCTATCTATCATTGCGGTATGGTTGTCTGGTTACACACATTAATACTTTAGCCGAGTCATGGTTAGGGAGTTGAGATTACATCACCTGCAAATAAAAGCTCAAATTCAATGAAGCACATCCCATTTCATAATGCTATTCAATACAGCCTCAGCCCTGTTACTTTTCTACTGTATTCCCAGTGGCAAGATACTATACCACACTAGCATATTGGAGGAGGGTTGGGTTCTTACCTCAGTTCAGTGCTATTCCAATTTCCTCCCCCAAATAATTTATAATCAAACTGACATTATTGATTCTTATTTTTTGTGTTAAACTCTAGAGGGGGCAAAGATGCATTTCTAATGTCACCGGCTTAATACTTTAGCTGCCTGCCAGCCTGCCTGATTAAAATATGCAAATCACAGTCAGGCACTCTCTGGGACAGACATCAAGGCCCCAGCCGCGCCTACCTCAGCTAAATCTCTCAACCTGAGCTTGTCTTCGTTCCGATTGTCTACCCTTCTCCCAAAGTGTGCACTTGTACACTCCCCATCATGGATTTAAAAGCACCATTGTTTAATCCATTGTTTAGTTTGGAAGAAGGGTGGAGAATCTGGACACAACCACTGAAGTACTGAACAATGTTTCAGTACTGAAATGTCTTTGTTGCCGTCCATTGGGAGTGATGGTATCAGTATCAGTGGTTGAGCTAAACCACTGATGGAACAGTTTGAATAATGTGATATTGATTCATGTTACAGAACAATATAATACAGTGGAGTTACAGTAATATAGTCCTATCTATGGTCTGAAATCCTATCCAAAGCTGAAACTGCATCCCATCCCCCCATAAATCTAAAATGATTGCCAACGGTCGTGTGCTGAGTATCCTTGTAAGCTAATAACTAGGCTTCTGTTCAGAGGGCTAACACAGTCTTGTTGCATGCAGGAGCCCCAGGTTCAAACCCACACCTCTTAGTTTTCATAGTTTGTCATGAACAGAAAAACAGAAGAGATGGAGGATTCAGTGAGGAATGGCAGGTCAGTTAGCAGCCCGTCGACAACCTCCTTGTCACCATGGGGATATGAGAAGGACCCTCAGATCCAGAGCCTTTAACTTAGCACAGAGGGAACTGGAGCTGTGTGGCTGTGTGGCTGAGTGGCTGTGTTCCTGAGTGGCTGAGTGGCTGAGTGGCTGTGTGGCTGAGTGGCTGAGTGGCTGAGTGGCTATGTGGCTGAGTGGCTGTGTGGCTGAGTGGCTGAGTGGCTGTGTGGCTGAGTGGCTGAGTGGCTGAGTGGCTGTGTGGCTGTGTGGCTGAGTGGCTGAGTGGCTGAGTGGCTGAGTGGCTGAGTGGCTGTGTGGCTGAGTGGCTGAGTGGCTGAGTGGCTGTGTGGCTGTGTGGCTGCGTGGCTGAGTGGCTGAGTGGCTGAGTGGCTGTGTGTGGCTGTGTGGCTGTGTGGCTGTGTGTGTGTGTGTGGGGGGGGGGGCTGTGTGTCTGTGTGTGTGTGTGCGTGTGTGTGCGCGCGCGCGTGTGTGTGCATGTGTGTGCGCGTGTGTGTGTGTGTGTGTGTGTGTGTGTGTGTGTGTGTGTGTGTGTGTGTGTGTGTGTGTGTGTGTGTGTGTGTGCATTTACAAAATCAAACAAAAAAGAAGAGGAAGAGAGGAATCCAACAGCACTCCCCGGCTGTACCAGCAATCCACACCCACAAGGGGCGCTAGTGTGATCACACCACTGTGTGAGTGACAGCAGCACACAGGCAGCAGACCAGACAGGCAAAGGAAGGGTCTCTCTGTGGAGATATATACATAGCGTGTGTGTGTGTGTGTGTGTGTGTGTGTGTGTGTGTGTGTACACACACTCAGGATTCCCATCTCTCCACACCCTCTAATGTCATGTGCAGAGATGAAAATATAATAGATTAATCTACTGAGCCGACATATCAAGTCATATCACTCTGTATCAATGTACCTGTACTTGTGAACATATCAAGTCATATCACTCTGTATCAATGTACCTGTACTTGTGAACATATCAAGTCATATCACTCTGTATCAATGTACCCGTACTTGTGAACATATCAAGTCATATCACTCTGTATCAATGTACCTGTACTTGTGAACATATCAAGTCATATCACTCTGTATCAATGTACCCGTACTTGTGAACATATCAAGTCATATCACTCTGTATCAATGTACCCGTACTTGTGAACATATCAAGTCATATCACTCTGTATCAATGTACCCGTACTTGTGAACATATCAAGTCATATCACTCTGTATCAATGTACCCGTACTTGTGAACATATCAAGTCATATCACTCTGTATCAATGTACCTGTACTTGTGAACATATCAAGTCATATCACACTGTATCAATGTACCTGTACTTGTGAACATATCAAGTCATATCACTCTGTATCAATGTACCTGTACTTGTGAACATATCATACATAATTTAATTTGCACTAAATATACATACTGTGTTATAGATAATATATGAACAGGGTAAGGTAGTTTAGTGTAGTGGTCTAGTCTAGTGTAGTGTACTGTACTATACTGTAGTGGTGTAATGTAGTGTAGGGTAGTGTAGGGTAGTGTAGTTGTCTAGTGTAGTTTCGTGTAGTTTAGTGTAGGGTAGTGTAGTGGTCTAGTGTAGTGTAGTGTAGTGGTGTAGTGTAGTGTAGGGGTCTAGGGTAGTGTAGTGTAGTGTAGTGGTCTAGTGTAGTTTAGTGTTGTAGTGTAGGGTAGTGTAGGGTAGTGTAGTGGTCTAGGGTAGTGAACGGTAGGGTAGTGTAGTATAGGTTAGTGTAGTGGTCTTGTCTAGTGTAGTCTAGTGTAGGGTAGTCTAGGGTAGTGGTGTAGTGTAGGGTAGGGTAGGCTTGTGTAATGTAGTGTAGTGTAGTGGTCTAGTGTAGTTTAGTAGGGTAGTGTAGGGTAGTGTAGTGTAGTGTAGGGTAGGGTAATGTAGTGTAGGGTAGTGCAGGGTAGTGGTGTAAATCAAATCAAATTTTATTGGCCACATGTGCCGAATACAACAGGTGTAGACCTTACAGTGAAATGCTTACTTACAAGCCCTTAACCAACAATGCAGTTTTAAGAAAATAAAAAAAGTTGATAAGTAAAAAATTAAAATAGCAAATAATTAAAGAGCAGCAGTAAAACAAAAGAACAGTAGGGAGGCTATATACAGGGGGGTACCGGTACAAAGTCAATGTGCGGGGGCACCGGTTAGTCGAGGTAATTGAGGTAATATGTACATTTGGGTAGAGTTAAAGTGACTATCTGTCGATGTGCCCTTGAGCAAGGCACTTAACCCTAATTGCTCCTGTAAGTCGCTCTGGATAAGAGCGTCTGCTAAATGACTAAAATGTAAATGTAAATGTAATAATAAACAAGAGTAGCAGCAGCGTAAAATAGGGGGTGGGGGGGGGGGGTGGGGTGGGGGCAATGCAAATAGTCTGGGTAGCCATGATTAGCTCTTCAGGAGTCTTATGGCTTGGGGGTAGAAGCTGTTAAGAAGCCTTTTGGACCTAGACTTGGCACTCCGGTACTGCTTGCCGTGCGGTAGCAGAGAGAACAGTCTATGACTAGGGTGGCTGGAGTCTTTGACAATTCCTCTGACACCGCCTGGTATAGAAGTTCTGGATGGCAGGAAGCTTGGCTCCAGTAATGTACTAGGCCATACGCGCTACCCTCTGCAGTGCCTTGCGGTCGGAGGCCGAGCAGTTGCCATACCAGGCGGTGATGCAACCAGTCAGGATGCTCTTGATGGTGCAGCTGTTTAACTTTTTGAAGATCTGAGGACCCATGCCAGATCTTTTCAGTCTCCTGATGGGGAATAGGCTTTGTCGTGCCCTCTTCACGACTGTCTTGGTGTGTTTGGACCATGATAGTTTGTTAGTGATGTGGACACCAAGGAACTTGAAGCTCTCAACCTGTTGCACTACAGCCCCGTCGATGAGAATGGGGTCGTGCTCAGTCCTCTTTTTTTCCCCTGTAGTCCACAATCATCTCCTTTGTCTTGATCACATTGAGGGAGAGGTTGTTATCCTGGCAACACACGGCCAGGTCTCTGACCTCCTCCCCACTGTTGTGTCGTCGGCAAACGTAATGATGGTGTTGGAGTCGTGCTTGGCCATGCAGTCATGGGTGAACAGGGAGTACAGGAGGGGACTGAGCACGCACCCCTGAGGGGCCCCTGTGTTGAGGATCAGTGTGGCAGATGTGTTGTTACCTACCCTTACAGTGTAGTGTTGTAGTGTAGTGTAGTGTAGGGTAGGATAGGGTAGGGTAGGGTAGGGTAGGTGGGGTAGGGTAGTGTAATGTAGTGTAGTGTAGTGGTCTAGTGTAATGTAGTGGTGTAGTGTAGTGTAATGTAGTGTAGGTTAGTGTAGTGTAGTAGTGTAGGATAGTGTAGTGGTCTAGGGTAGTGTAGTGTAGGGTAGTGTAGTGTAGGGTAATGTAGTGGTCTACTGTAGTGTAGTGTATGGTAGTGTAGTGTAGTGGTGTAGTGCAGTGTAGGGTAGGATAGGGTAGTGTAGTGTAGTGGTCTAGGGTAGTCTAGTGTAGGGTAGTGTAGTAGTGTAGTGTAGTGTAGTAGTGTAGTGTAGCGTAGGGTAGGTGAGTGTAGTGTAGTGGTGTAGTGCAGTGTAGGGTAGGCTAGGGTGGTGTAATGTGGTGTAGGGTAGTGGTCTAGTGTAGTGTAGTGTAGTGGTCTAGAGTACTGTAGTGTAGTTTAGTGTAGGGTAGTCTAGTGTAGGGTAGGGTAGCGTAGGATAGTGTAGTGTAGGGCAGTCTAGTGTAGAATAGTGTATTGTAGTATAGGGTAGTGGTCTAGTGTAGTGTAGTGTAGTGTAGTGTAGTGTAGTGTAGTGTAGCGTAAAATAGTGTAGTGGTTTAGTGTAGGGTAGCGTAGGGTAGGGTAGTGTAGGGTAGTGGTCTAGGGTAGTGGGGTAGTGTAGTTGTGTAGTGTAAGGTAGTGTAGGGTAGTGGTGTAGTGTAGTGGTGTAGTGTAGTTAAGGATAGGGTTGTGTAATGTAGTGTTGGGTGGTGGTCTAGGGTAGTGTATTGTACTGGTCTAGTGTAGGGTAGTATAGGGTAGTGTAGTGTAGGGTAGGGTGGGGTGATGTAGTGTAGTGTAGGGTAGTGTAGTGGTCTAGTGTAGTGTAGTGTACGGTAGGGTAGTGTAGTGTAGTGGTGTAGTGCAGTGTATGGTAGGATAGGGTAATGTAGTGTAGTGGTGTAGTGTAGTGTAGTGTAGGGTAGTGTAGTGGTCTAGGGTAGTGTAGCGTAGGGTAGTGAAGGGTAGTGTAGTGGTCTAGGGTAGTGTGGTGTAGGGTAGTGTAGTATAGGTTAGTGTAGTGGTCTAGTCTAGTGTAGTCTAGTCTAGTGTAGGGTAGTGTAGTGGTGTAGTTTAGTGGTGTAATGTAGGGTTGTGTTCTAGGGTAGTGTAGTGTAGTGTAGTGTAGTGTAGTGGTGTAGTGTAGTGTAGGGTAGTGTAGTGTAGGGTAGGGTAATGTAGTGTAGGGTAGTGCAGTGTAGGGTAGTGGTCTAGTGTAGTGTAGTGGTGTAGTGAAGTCTAGTGTAGGATAGGGTAGTGTAATGTAGTGTAGGGTAGAGGTCTAGGGTAGTCTAGTGTAGTTTAGTTTAGTGTAGTATTGGGTAGTGTAGGGTACTATAGTGTAGGGTAGTCTAGTGTAGGGTAGTGTAGTGTAGTGTAGGGTAGTGTAGTGCAGCGTAGTCTAGTGTAGGATAGTGTATTGTAGTGTAGTGTAGGGAAGGGTAGTGTAGTGGTCTAGTGTAGTTTAGGGTAGTGTAGTGTATGGTAGTGTAGTGGTCTAGTGTAGGGTAGGAAAGGGTAGGATAGTGTAATGTAGTGTAGTGTAGTGTTCTAGTGTAATGTAGTGGTGTAGTGTAGTGTAGTGTAGTGGTGTAGTGCAGTGTAGGGTAGAATAGGGCAGGATGGGAATAGTGTAGTGTAGTGTATTGTAGTTGTCTAGTGTAATGTAGGGGTGTAGTGTAGGGAAATGTAGTGTAGTGTAGTGTAGTGTAGGGTAGTGGTCTAGGGTAGTGTAGTGTAGGGTAGTGTAGTGGTTTAGGGTAGTGTAGTGTATTGTAGTAGTGTAGTGGTGTAGTTTAGAGTAGAGTAGGGGTAGTATAGTGTAGTGGTGTAGTGGAGTGTAGTTGTGTAGTGTAGTGTAGTGTAGTGGTGTAGGGTAGTTTAATTTAGTGTAGTATAGTGTAGTGGTCTAGTGTACCGTAGTGTAGTTTAGTGTAGGGTAGTTTAGTGGTCTAGTGTAGTGTAGGGTAAGGTAAGGCAAGGTAGTGTAGGGTACTGTAGTGTAGTGTAGTGGTCTGGTGTAGTGTAGGGTAGGGTAGGGTAGAGTAGTGGTCCAGTGTAGTGTAGTTTAGTGTAGTGTTGTGTAGGCTAGGATAGTGTAGTGTAGTGGTCTAGTCTAGCGTATGGTAGTTTAGTGTAGTGGTCTAGTGTAGGGTAGTGTAGTGTAGTGGTCTAGTGTAGTGTAGTGTAGTGTAGTGTAGTGTAGTGTAGGGTAGTGTAGTGTAGTGTTGTGTTGTGTGGTGTAGTGGTCTAGTGTAGTGTAGGGTAGTGTAGTGTAGTGTAGTGTAGGGTAGTGTAGTGTAGGATAGTGCAGTGTAGTGTAGGGTAGTGTAGTGTAGTGGTCTAGTGTAGGGTAGTGGTCTAGTGTAGGGTAGTGTAGGGTAGTGTAGTGTAGTGTAGTGTAGGGTAGTGTAGGGTAGTGGTCTAGTGTAGTGTAGGGTAGTGTAGGGTAGTGGTCTAGTGTAGGGTAGTGTAATGTAGTGTAGTGTAGGGTAGTGTAGTGTAGTGTAGGGTAGTGGTCTAGTGTAGGGTAGTGTAGGGTAGTGTAGTGTAGTGTAGGGTAGTGTAGGGTAGGGTAGTGTAGTGTTGTGTGGTGTAGTGTGGTGTAGTGGTCTAGTGTAGTGTAGGGTAGGGTAGTGTAGTGTTGTGTGGTGTAGTGGTCTAGTGTAGGGTAGTGTAGGGTAGTGTAGGGTAGTGTAGTGTTGTGTAGTGTAATGGTCTAGTGTAGGGTAGTGTAGTGTAGTGTAGTGTAGGGTAGTGTAGGGTAGTGTAGTGTAGTGTAGGGTAGTGTAGGGTAGGGTAGTGTAGTGTTGTGTGGTGTAGTGTGGTGTAGTGGTCTAGTGTAGTGTAGTGTAGGGTAGTGTAGTGTTGTGTGGTGTAGTGGTCTAGTGTAGGGTAGTGTAGGGTAGTGTAGGGTAGTGTAGTGTTGTGTAGTGTAATGGTCTAGTGTAGGGTAGTGTAATGTAGTGTAGTGTAGTGTAGGGTAGTGTAGTGTTGTGTGGTGTAGTGTGGTGTAGTGGTCTAGTGTAGTGTAGTGTAGTGTAGGGTAGTGTAGTGTTGTGTGGTGTAGTGTGGTGATGAATGTTTATTGAAGAGAGAGAAAACCCTTAACTGAAACCGCCACAGGCGCTCTCCCTTTGAATTCTGTTCAACAAAATGGTAAAGAGTATTGTACTATCGTATCCAGCAATTATATGCTATTAAATGCCAATGACAGCTTCCCATACTACAGTTGAACCCATTTATTTGTTCTGAGAACATATAGGGCAGGAGTGTATAGATGCATGTTGCTGGAGTAATTATCCTAAATGATGTAACTAACTAATGGGAAGTGAGATAAACAGCTAGCCTTTGTTAGGGGACACACCATATGTGAAAATGCAGAGCGGAGGGAGAGAGGAGGGCGGGGGGGGGGCGTGCGTGCGTATGTGTGTGTGTGTTTGTGCGGAATTAACCCTGTAACCACACATAATTAATGCTTCAAAAATAGACGTTCATCCATATTACGTCAAATTGTGAGTGAGTTCTACAGCAGAGAACTAGGCGGCTCCCCCTACGACAGCCAGTTAATGAATAAAATAGACAGAGTAGAGGAACTACTGTCATCAGCCTCGCATCAACACGCACGACTAACTCCAGGACCTCCGCCTGCCTGCTCTCCCTGCAGCTGAGGCACTGTACTACTGTAAATATTCTACGCCAAGAAGAAGAAAGGATAACAATTAAAAACAGTAGAAAAGGGTTAAGGATGGGGAGCTAGCCTGCAACATCACGTCCTGGAGTTGCTCAAACTGCGCATGTTATGTCTCCATGAGAAGCCATCTTAACCCAACCTTCTGGGCTTCAATGCACTATTGAGTCTTCACACAGGAATGAATGGTGTCACGTGATCCATGGCTTTGTCCATTCATACAGTGGGGAGAACAAGTATTTGATACACTGCCGATTTTGCAGGTTTTCCTAATTACAAAGCATGTAGAGGTCTGTAATTTTTATCATAGGTACACTTCAACTGTGAGAGACGGAATCTAAAACAAAAATCCAGAAAATCACATTGTATGATTTTTAAGTAATTCATTTGCATTTTATTGCATGACATAAGTATTTGATACATCAGAAAAGCAGAACTTAATATTTGGTACAGAAACCCTTGTTTGCAATTACAGAGATCATACGTTTTCTGTAGGTCTTGACCAGGTTTGCACACACTGCAGCAGGGATTTTGGCCCACTCCTCCATACAGACCTTCTCCAGATCCTTCAGGTTTCGGGGCTGTCGCTGGGCAATACGGACTTTCAGCTCCCTCCAAAGATTTTCTATTGGGTTCAGGTCTGGAGACTGGCTAGGCCACTCCAGGACCTTGGGATGCTTCTTACGGAGCCACACCTTAGTTGCCCTGGCTGTGTGTTTCGGGTCGTTGTCATGCTGGAAGACCCAGCCACGACCCATCTTCAATCCTCTTACTGAGGGAAGGAGGTTGTTGGCCAAGATCTCGCGATACATGGCCCCATCCATCCTCCCCTCAATATGGTGCAGTCGTCCTGTCCCCTTTGCAGAAAAGCATCCCCAAAGAATGATGTTTCCACCTCCATGCTTCACGGTTGGGATGGTGTTCTTGGGGTTGTACTCATCCTTCTTCTTCCTCCAAGCACGGCGAGTGGAGTTTAGACCAAAAAGCTATATTTTTGTCTCATCAGACCACATGACCTTCTCCCATTCCTCCTCTGGATCATCCAGATGGTCATTGGCAAACTTCAGACGGGCCTGGACATGCGCTGGCTTGAGCAGGGGGACCTTGCGTGCGCTGCAAGATTTTAATCCATGACGGCATAGTGTGTTACTAATGGTTTTCTTTGAGACTGTGGTCCCAGCTCTCTTCAGGTCATTGACCAGGTCCTGCCGTGTAGTTCTGGGCTGATCCCTCACCTTCCTCATGATCATTGATGCCCCACGAGGTGAGATCTTGCATGGAGCCCCAGACCGAGGGTGATTGACCGTCATCTTGAACTTCTTCCATTTTCTAATAATTGCGCCAACAGTTGTTGCCTTCTCACCAAGCTGCTTCCCTATTGTCCTGTAGCCCATCCCAGCCTTGTGCAGGTCAACAATTTTATCCCTGATGTCCTTACACAGCTCTCTGGTCTTGGCCATTGTGGAGAGGTTGGAGTGTGTTTGATTGAGTGTGTGGACAGGTGTCTTTTATACAGGTAACGAGTTCAAACAGGTGCAGATAATACAGGTAATGAGTGGAGAACAGGAGGGCTTCTTAAAGAAAAACTAACAGGTCTGTGAGAGCCGGAATTCTTAATGGTTGGTAGGTGATCAAATACTTATGTCATGCAATAAAATGCAAATTAATTACTTAAAAATCATACAATGTGATTTTCTGGATTTTTGTTTTAGATTCCGTCTCTCACAGTTGAAGTGTACCTATGATACAAATTACAGACCTCTACATGCTTTGTAAGTAGGAAAACCTGCAAAATCGGCAGTGTATCAAATACTTGTTCTCCCCACTCCCCACTGTAGTCATTGGGAGTGACGGAGTGGAAGTGTGATTGGAAGGCCCAGGCCCCTATTTCTCTTTCATTCCTTCTATCCGACTCTTGGAGCACCTCTGTCTCTTGGGAGCCCAGCCTGGACGTGGTGGTAAAAACCCTTTGATGAGGAGAGATTTGTGGGGCTAAATGAACTTCTAAATCCCCCTCTGAACTCCCAGGTCATGGACCTCTCTACCCATGGTGGACAACCAAAGACATAATGGAATTCATAAACACATGACCGTAATCAGTATCAGAAGAATATATACCATAGATCTAATGTATGATTGAATCATCACATAGGCCTAATCTATAGAACGAATACAACCCAGCATCATAATGACATCAATATAGGATATATACGGTACTCCCCACAGAATTATCCCGTAAACATTTTAATTTGGAACATGTTACAGTGGATTGAAAAGATTCCTCTGTAACCCACCAATATATACAGTCAAAAACAACAACATCTTTATATCATATCAAGTTCTGTATCACCATTCACCACCCAGAAAATGAGAGGAAAACACTACTTCCTGTCTGTGTCATCTGAAACCAACACTGACTTTTCACAGTAGTTTATCAAGTTCGATTTCTCGGGAGATGGATGTGAGGAGTCTGATTCCTTTCATAGCAGTCGTGAAGTCGGCACAGCTGGAAATAATTCAGTGGTTTCACTGTCAGGGGAGGAGAGAGGGAGGGAGGGAAGGAGAGAGAGAGAGAGAGAGAGAGAGAGAGCGAGAGAGAGAGAGAGGAGAGAGAGAGAGAGAGAGAGAGAGAGAGAGAGAGAGAGAGAGAGAGAGAGAGAGAGAGAGAGAGAGAGAGAGAGAGGGGGAGGGGAGGGGGAGAATGAGAAGGAGGGAGGGAGGGAGGGAGGGAGAGAATGAGAAGGAGGGAGGGAATGAGAGGGAGAGAGGGAGAATGAGAGGGAGAGAAAGAAAAATAGGGAGAGAAGAGAGGGAGGAAGGAGGAGGGAGAAAGTTCCATCACACTGGCGATGATGTGGTGTATGGAACACACAGATTCAAGGTAGAACGCAGGGAACTGGCACATCGCTCTTTTCCCTTTCTCTCCATCGCTCTTTTCTCTTTCTCTCCATCGCTCTTTTCCCTTTCTCTCCATCGCTCTTTTCTCTTTTCCCTTTCTCTCCATCGCTCTTTTCTTCTCTTTCTCTTTCTCTCCATCGCTCTTATCTCTTTCTCTCCATCGCTCTTTTCTCTTTTCTCTTTCTCTCCATCGCTCTTATCTCTTTCTCTCCATCGCTCTTTTCCCTTCTCTCCATCGCTATTTTCCCTTTCTCTCCATCGCTCTTTTCTCTTTTCTCTTTCTCTCCATCGCTCTTATCTCTTTCTCTCCATCACTCTTTCTCTTTTCTCTTTCTCTCCATCGCTCTTATCTCTTTCTCTCCATCGCTCTTTCCCTTTCTCTCCATCGCTCTTATCTCTTTCTCTCCCTCGCTCTTATCTCTTTCTCTCCATCGCTCTTATCTCTTTCTCTCCATCGCTCTTTTCCCTTTCTCTCCATCGCGCTTATCTCTTTCTCTCCATCGCTCTTTTTCCCTTTCTCTCCATCGCTCTTATCTCTTTCTCTCCATCGCTCTTTCTCTTTCTCTCCATCGCTCTTATCTCTTTCTCTCCATCGCTCTTATCTCTTTCTCTCCATCGCTCTTATCTCTTTCTCTCCATCGCTCTTATCTCTTTCTCTCCATCGCTCTTTTCCCTTTCTCTCCATCGCTCTTATCTCTTTCTCTCCATCGCTCTTTTCCCTTGCTCTTCATCGCTCTTTTCTCTTTCTCTCCATCGCTCTTATCTCTTTCCTTTCTCTCTCCATCGCTCTTTCTCTTTCTCTCCATCGCTCTCTTTCTCTTTCTCTCCATCGCTCTTATCTCTTTCTCTCCATCGCTCTTATCTCTTTCTCTCCATCGCTCTTATCTCTTTCTCTCCATCGCTCTTATCTTCTTTCTCTCCATCGCTCTTTTCTCTTTCTCTCCATCGCTCTTATCTCTTTCTCTCCATCGCTCTTTTCCCTTTTCTCTTCCATCGCTCTTTTCTCTTTCTCTCCATCGCTCTTTCTCTTTCTCTCCATCGCTCTTATCTCTTTCTCTCCATCGCCTTTTCTCTTTCTCTCCATCGCTCTTTCTCTCTGCTCTTTCTCTCCATCTCTCTTTATCTCTTTCTCTCCATCGCTCTTTTCTCTTTCTCTCCATCGCTCTTATCTCTTTCTCTCCATCGCTCTCTATCCTTCCCCATCGCTCTGTCTCTTTGAATCATTTATTTTTTCTCGTTCTCCCTCTTCTTCCCATGCATTGCCTCATCTGG
>NC_139994.1:10864163-10992502 GCF_964263955.1 Coregonus lavaretus | reverse complement strand
CACATCTCAGGAGGGATTTTGTTCCACTCCTCTTTGCAGATCTTCTCCAAGTCATTAAGGTTTCGAGGCTGACGTTTGGCAACTCGAACCTTCAGCTCCCTCCACAGATTTTCTATGGGATTAAGGTCTGGAGACTGGCTAGGCCACTCCAGGACCTTAATGTGCTTCTTCTTGAGCCACTCCTTTGTTGCCTTGGCCGTGTGTTTTGGGTCATTGTCATGCTGGAATACCCATCCACGACCCATTTTCAATGCCCTGGCTGAGGGAAGGAGGTTCTCACCCAAGATTTGACGGTACATGGCCCCGTCCATCGTCCCTTTGATGCTGTGAAGTTGTCCTGTCCCCTTAGCAGAAAAACACCCCCAAAGCATAATGTTTCCACCTCCAGGTTTGACGGTGGGGATGGTGTTCTTGGGGTCATAGGCAGCATTCCTCCTCCTCCAAACACGGCGAGTTGAGTTGATGCCAAAGAACTCGATTTTGGTCTCATCTGACCACAACACTTTCACCCAGTTCTCCTTTGAATCATTCAGATGTTCATTGGCAAACTTCAGATGGCCCTGTATATGTGCTTTCTTGAGCAGGGGGACCTTGCTGGCGCTGCAGGATTTCAGTCCTTCACAGCGTAGTGTGTTACCAATTGTTTTCTTGGTGACTATGGTCCCAGCTGCCTTGAGATCATTGACAAGATCCTCCCGTGTAGTTCTGGGCTGATTCCTCACCGTTCTCATGATCATTGCGACTCCACGAGGTGAGATCTTGCATGGAGCCCCAGGCCGAGGGAGATTGACAGTTCTTTTGTGTTTCTTCCATTTGCGAATAATCGCACCAACTGTTGTCACCTTCTCACTAAGCTGCTTGGCGATGGTCTTGTAGCCCATTCCAGCCTTGTGTAGGTCTACAATCTTGTCCCTGACATCCTTGGAGAGCTCTTTGGTCTTGGCCATGGTGGAGAGTTTGGAATCTGATTGATTGATTGCTTCTGTGGACAGGTGTCTTTTATACAGGTAACAAACTGAGATTAGGAGCACTCCCTTTAAGTGTGCTCCTAATCTCAGCTCGTTACCTGTATAAAAGACACCTGGGAGCCAGAAATCTTTCTGATTGAGAGGGGGTCAAATACTTATTTCCCTCATTAAAATGCAAATCAATTTATAACATTTTTTACATGCTTTTTTCTGGATTTTGTTGTTGTTATTCTGTCTCTCACTGTTCAAATAAACCTACCATTAAAATTATAGACTGATCAATTCTTTGTCAGTGGGCAAACGTACAAAATCAGCAGGGGATCAAATACTTTTTTACCTCACTGTATCAAGCCTGCATGGAAGTTTGGAACAGAGAACAGAGACAGTGACAGCCGTGTGCTGATGCAGGAAGCATTTGCCAGTGACTGTACTGTGTGCAGCAGAACTGTATTCACATCTCCTTTCATTGAAACTCTCACTCCAGTAGCCCTTTCCTGCAGTCAAATGACTAGTGGCTTCATAGGTGGAATGTTAATAGTATTTTTCATAATTTCATAATTAATCAACATTGTTTTAAAAAAGAAAATCTGGTGTTTCTATGTCAAACGGTTTTGTTATATTTCAGTCTTCTGTGATGTATATAAAGTGTAATATTGGGATGCACACTCAAAATGTAATACATTTCTACTCAATCTTTCAACTATGTCTGACATGGTACAGGTGTCTTCTTTTTTTAAAGTCCATAACCATGTGTGTGAGGAGTATTCTTTGGTTTCAAAGTAGATTTGTTTAAGACTACCAAGAAACACTCTGTGTGACCCTGATTTAGCCCACTGCAGTAGAAGGTTAGTAGTCGATAAACATACGACACTAACTTAAACCTGACGCCCCCTCCTCTCTCCTTTCTCTAGAGGGCTGACTGAGTATTTAACATGTATTACAGCAGGTCGGTTTCTACAGTAAACTGGTGCTACGTGTGGGAAACATAGAACAAACAAGGTGATCGTAAACAAATCCTTTGTGTATCTATAGATGTGAATCATTGACATCCCTCTGCTCTGACAAGGGTTATAATGATCCCTTGAAGTGTGTAAATGGTGAATGAATATGTTAACCTTCAGAGATAGAGAGGGGGGGGGGTATGAGCGTGGAAAGGAGTGTGTAAATAAAATATTCTGCCTCTGTGTTGAGTGGCACGGGAGAACAGACTCTGGGCCGGGACGCTCTGCGCAGCTCTCTGGTGTCTGGCGACTGTGTTAATATTTCAATTACTCTCCTGAATAAATGAATTAAATAGGTGCTAACATTATCCCTCCCTGGTCCCTTTTATGCAGGAGTCACAGCATTTGACAAGACATCTCGCTGCTGCTGTTTAGTCCTGTAGGAGAGCTGTGATGTAATTATTCGAGCCTTATTTGAGAGATAGCGCATCTACATCCATATCTTTGGCTGTTTCTTTATTGTGTGATAAATCTTGTTATGTCTCTCTGGTGGAATTGTCGGAACTCCGGTGTGGAAATATTCAATCACAAGGTGAATATTCAACCAATAGGCTAAAGACGGTGTACTGTAGGTGTTTGAAGCACAGACCATTGTGGTAGTGATTGCCAAGAGGGGGAAATACTTGGAGAACTCACCATTGTCAGATCCCCGGGCATTTAGGTAGAAAACAAAAATACAATGTCAAAATGCAGCCTGAGATTTTACACCATTACTGGTAATTACTCAATAGTCTGTGATGTATTATACTGCCTAGATGACCTATCTATAGGCTATATAATAGGTGCTACGGTCAGTGTATCCAGTTTAGAGAATACACTCTGTACCTACAATACCGACACTCCGGACAACAATGATGCTTTAGGATTCTTACTGTTACCACAGACAGAAGGGTTAACCCAGACACGTCACAGGGGGCTATAAAGCTGAAGCATCCATTTAGAAAGTTCTTCACCGCCAAATATGGTAGTGAGAGGAAGTACAGTCACGGGTAGTGGGAGAGGATGGAACTAGGTGAAACTGGGCCGACATTCTGCTAGTTTTCTCATCGATGTCAATAAATGTTTCTGTTCCCAAAACTAGAATCTGTTACAAACACAGTGCACTAAGTTTTATAGACTTGACACTTTGCCAAAGTTTACAAAAATTGTTTAGAAGGAGTGCAAGATCGAATTGAGTTTGTGCACACGCGCACTTCACAGAGGAGGTGTTCCCTAACGGAAATATGCAAATACATGCTACAACGTGCCAATAGGATCTCGCTAGCTCGTGCTTGGTTTGCCCACCTCCCACTGTAAACAAGACAGATGAAATATCTCGGGTTAGTTATAAATATCTTTGCTGTTACTGTATCTGTAATCAACAGAGCAGAGCCGAGCTGAGCAGCCCTGCCTGGTGCCAAGAGGAGAGCAGCCCTGCCCGGCGCCGAGAGGAGAGCAGCCCGGCTCTGGGCAGGGCTGTTCTCTTCTCGGCGCCGGGCTGCTCTCTTCTCGGGGCCGGGCAGGGCTGTTATCCTCTCAGCACCGAGAGGAGAGCACATAGATACATAATATTTATGTAAACTAACTCGACGTCAGCCAGCTCCAAACATCCGCAAAGGACCATGTTTAATTCTGATACATACATCTTAAAAGCAATGATCTGGTAAATATCGTCCGGGTTAATTTATTCAATGAGAATATGTTACACAACAGGTCGGCATTGGAGATTGTTTAGCATGTTGAGGCATTTTAATTATTCATGTTTACATCCCAGGGATTCTGTGGGCCTTATGTTCTGGTTTTCGGTTCAGATTCAGCTCTTAGGGTATTGGTGTGCGTGCGTGCATGTGCGCTTTCTTACATGCGTGCGTACAGGTGTTCATTTGACCAGTATTGTTGCAGCAAAATAATCCTGCAGCAACAGGATTTGAACGTTTAGTCCATAATGTTGCTTGATCGGTGGTTAAACTATTAGCTGATCAAAATTAGGCTACATGAAAAGTGCAATACTGTTAATATAACCCTGTGTTTATGCGGGTTTTCAGTGAATTTAGGTAAATCATGAAACTCATCTGCATTTCCTATGGCGCAGCAAGACCCTCAGCAACAAAATGATTATCTATATCTGTAAGTCTGCATATGTTCACCTGCGCGCGCTTGTGTGTATTTCCCTCTGCTCTCCCTAAGCAGTCATCACAAACAATCAGCATCTTTACCAGCCTCATGAATAACAGGGCAGCACATGCATATCCTCACCCGTAATTGGACTCCCCTTTCTGCGCATTAGGCATACATTACAATTTCATTGTTGTGCACATTGAGATAGAGACCAATGGCCTTCCAGTCGTGTAACTGCTGACGTCCAATAGATAGCAGCATGAGATTCCATTTAGACCAAGACGGTCCATCTGATTCTAATGCAAAACAAAGATTAAGGTCAGATTTTTTCGGTTGCCATTGTGGTGTCTCCAATATGTTGCTAATTATGCTGTGATGATAAGAATTCCGCTGACGCTGTACTTTGATTATAAAGGTTTATTCCATCAAAGGATTCCAGCGTCAATTTACAGACATCTGCAGATATCTGGAGAATAACCGGACCCAAATCTCTGATATGTTATTTCTCCCTGTCCTTTGTTCAAAACATGGTATTTATATCCTATGTAATATAAGATGGGTGGTTTTTTGACAGACCAATCCCTGGCCTCCACATATGTCCAAATGTCCTCTATTCCAAGAAGCCTATGTAGTAATGCTTTCCAGATGTTTCAGCAAAGCAGAGTAGAGTTCATCCATTACACCATTTGCAAATGTCAGCAAAATCATAGACCCTCAGACACTACACCATGTTGTTGTTTTTGGTTTTCTAGGGGATACACTTTTACGCTCTTAATGGTTATGCTAATGAAGTTGTTATTCAGTCTCAGTCACAGGAGGGAACGAGTGGAGGGAAGTTAATGGCACCCTATTCCCTATATAATGCACTAATGTTGACAAGGGCCCATAGGGCTCTGGTCAAAAGTAGTGCACTACATAGGGAATAGGGTGCCATTTGAGACGCAACCTATTTCTATTTCAGATGCTTTAGTAGGAAATTCCATAGAGATACATACATATTGTTCTATTTAATTCTGTGGAAAATTCCCTCTTGCTGTCTTCTCCCACTCAGGGATAATATGTGAAACATGCAGAATGGCAAACCTAATGCAATATTGAGTAGCCTGTAACTGGCCATTACAGTCCATATTACCACAAGGCTTTAATGACACCCTAGTGAGAAGGGAATATGAAGATGATGATATGAAGGAGTCCCCAAATTAAGCCTGAAGAGAAATATCACCCACCCCAAAGTATCTGCTACACAGGGAGTAATGAAGTAACATTCACTGACTGACACCGCCATATTGAATTACAGTGATCGGCATTATACCATCCCTCCATGGAAATCAAGCTAGCCCGCTAGCCCGTGGCTAGTACTTTTCAGACAGGCTAGTAGAAAATGTGCCCAACTAGCCCACTGGCTAGTAAAATGTTGTATTTTCATATACCGCATGCCACAGATTTTGGACCCGGGCTAGTAAAAATTGCGGCCTACTAGCTCGGCTGGCCCGTGCCCAAAATCCTTAAGTTCTATCCCTGCCTCCATCCCCCCATCCACTACCATCACCACCACCACCACCACTGGCACCACACTATTCCCCACTGTCATTGAACTTATCAATCATATTCAATTGAGGCAATAGAAGCCTACGAGAGCCCAATAACCATCAGCTGGAGAGTAGGAGAGTATAAATGTTACATGGAGGGGTCATTCTTGCCACTGCGACACAACGCGATTTGGGAAACCCTCCAAAACACACTCGACCATTTTAACCATCCTGCAGGTACTGTAAATTGTGCCTGCTGCACTCTGTCTCTCTCTGACACTGTGTAGCACCACCGCAGATGATATAACCAAGGCTATTACATGTTCTATCTTGTCATGGTATTCTAAATAATGGGGAGAGCGGGTATAGCTCACCATACAGTAGTCCCTAGGCTGTCGTTCGACCGCTGCAGTTCCAAACATAATGAAATATTTTAATAAAAGGCGCTGGCTGGCAATATAACAACTGGTTGCTATTGGCCGTCACCGCCGTGGCAGTGGCAATCCTTGGAACTCGTTCTCAAAGCATCCCTCAGTGCCAATCAAACATCCCATAATGGAAGAGCTGTTGGCATGGCAACAGGAGAATATACTAGCACTGTAAGAAATCAACTGAAAACAGGACATAGTGATGAAATGACTATAATCCTGCTTTGATCAAGAGCCCATTTAATAGAAAAGTGATTTCTAAAAAGAGAGAGGAGGTTTTGAGAGCAAGCAATTAGTGGTCAAATACAGGTCCAGATGGTTACTTAAGCAATAAGGCACAAGGGGGTATTGTATATGGCCAATATACCACGGCTAATGGCTGTTCTTAATGCACGACGCAACGCAGAGTGCCTGTATACAGCCATTAGCCATGGTATATTGGCCATATATCACAAACTCCCGACATGCCTTATTGCTATTATAAACTGGTTACCAACGTAATCAGAACAGTAAAAATAAATGTTTTATCATACCCGTGGTATACTGATATACCACGGCTTTCAGCCAGTCAGCATTCAGGGCTCGAACCACCCAGTTTATAAATAGCTTTATCTACACATTATGTCCATAATCCATTTCATGCTTGGAGAAGAAAAAAGTGAAAACCAGAACAGGTGGTATTCTTTGTCCTTGGACATATCCAGAGAAGAAAATGTCAAAAAGCTTCAGGCATTCTGCCATCCTCCAGTCATAAAATCAATACTATACAGTTGGGCGATCTGTTTTCTGGCAGAGGACGGTGTGCATTTGGAAGATGGAGACAACATTTGCACAGAAGAAACCAGAATCATCTAATGACGATTGCCAGATTGACTGTCTGAAATATGGGATTAAAGATGGAAAATTGTCTCTTAAATATCATAATGCTCTATTAATGTGCGATAAAGACTTCTCAATTTCAGAGTTTAAAATGTTTAGTTGTTTCATTGGAAGACTCTCACACTTATTTGAAGACTTTCACTCGATGCAAGGTGAGAAAAGTTAGCAAAATCCACTGGAGGCACACCGAAACCCAATCAGACTAGCTTGTATTCCAACAAAGTGCTTGTCCAAGCCTAGGACTAGCCCTAACTGTAAATGCACTGCCACAAACACCAGTCCCTGACAGCAGGTTAGAGGCACTAGCCCTAACTGTAAATGCACTGCCACAAACACCAGGACCCATAGAGCTCTGGTCAAAAGTAGTGCACTGTATAGGAAATAGGGTGCTATTTCAGTAACACATTAACCCTGCACATCCATTGAGCACTACTGTTGTCCCAGCTGTTGGGATTAGTGACTCAAGACCACCAATCGATGTGGGGACATTTTCAGAGTAAAGCTCTCAAAAGTAATGCACTACAAAGGGAATAGGGTGCCATTTGGGACACAGAACACACATGCTACTCCACAGTACTTATCTGGGGAATATACTCCTCATCGCATGGTACCACTACTATTTTCTACTTCCAACTAACTGCTGCAGCTTTGTACCAATACATAGACACACACACAAACAGAGACAGACAGACAGACACACACAGAGACAGAGACAGACAGACACACACACTTCCATTGATGTTGTCTGGTCCAGGGTCCTTCGCCCTGTGTGTGTCAGTACATGCGAACCTTGGTTTGTTATCAATCTCCTTTGGTTTAATGCCCTTTACTAGCCCGCAGGGAGGGGCGGATCGGAGGGGCCGGGGGATAGGAGAAGGGGGCACCCCAGAGAGGGTGTGTGTGTGGTATAAAACCGACAACCCTTAAGTGGTGCTCCTCTGCCATAAAGAAGCCTTTCAGACGGCAATGAAAGCCGGGCCTTACAGTAACAGTTCATTAGCCAGCCTTTCCTGCCGCACGCACGCACGCACACACACACACAAACACACACACTTCCTTCACTCTGAGGCCCAGAATCATCCATCACACAGGCCCTGCCTCACACTACTAAGGCTGTAGCAGCAGCAGCTGCAGAGCCTGCCTGCTCTTTGATATTGTCTGTTAAAAGACGGACTAACTGAAGAGAAATTACCTCATTAATGCATGTTGGTGCCAGAGAGCTGATAGCGGTGTACGTGTGCTTAGCGATTTCTGGAAAACATATTTTTTTCACACACAATTGACATGACAGCACAGAACATAGATGAATCCCCTTTTCTCTCCACACAGCACACCAAGATTAGGGACCACATTTCAGATAGCATGAGAATGATCATTATCATCCCTATAACCAGGCTGCACCTTTGTGATTGCATTGCATGCTTTGGGAAGTGAACTAGTACAGTACTGTAATCACTTAGTGCAGGGGCAGAGTGTGAAGACGGTAATGTGTAGTGTACATCTGCAGGCAGTGCTGTCAGTGTTATCTCTGCACATAAAGGCTTACTGACTTGTTTTCCCTAACACCACTAACAGTGTCAGACTAGGAGGTGGTACCAGCCGCTCAGCACAGGCAACAAACAGACAAAGGTCTGAGCCCATATTTATTAAGCGACTCAGAGTAGGAGTACTGATCTGCCCATAGTAATCTGATTCTGATTGTTTCCGTTTCAGTTTCCTCCATCTCCACTAACCAAAGTTAATTGTAAGGATTTATTTTCTATTAATAATGTAAAATTAACAGCTGTACAGAAAGACTCACGTGAAGGCCAAATTACAGAGGAGGAACCTCTTGATACAATTAAGGCCTTTAAGTCCGGGAAAACTCCATGGCTGGATGGCATACCATTCTGATTTCACTATTACTGAAACAGGACACAGGTGGTAAATATAAAGATCCCAGTCCATTAAAAATATTGGAGGCCCCTTACACTTCAGTGTTGTGACGCAAAGATGCTAGCAAAATGCACAGCGCATAGAATTAAAAACGGATTTTTGAATATTATTCATCCTAATCAGACAGGTTTTTTACATGGACGATACATTGGAGATAATATAAGACAAGTACTGGAAACAATAGAACACTATGGAAAATCTGGGAAACCAGGCCTGCTATTCATAGCTGACTTTGAAAAAGGCTTTTGATAAAGTACGACTGGAATTTATATATAAATGCCTGGAATATTTCAATTTTGGAGAATCTCTTATACAATGGGTTAAAGTTAACCCAAGGTGTAAAATAGTAAATAATGGCTACTTCTCAGAAAGTATTAAACTGTCAAGAGGAGTAAAACAAAGTTGTCCACTATCGGCATATCTATTTATTATGACCATCAAAATGTTAGCTATTAAAATCAGATCCAACAATAATATCAAGTGGCTAGAAATCCAGGTCTTGTACGCTGTGTCATTGTACGCTGATGATTCATGTTTTATTTTAAATCCACAATTTGGATCCCTCCATAGCCTCATAGAGGATCTAGATACTTTTTTAAACCTCTCTGGATTACAACCAAATTATGCTAAGTGTACTATATTACGTATTGGATCACAAAAAAATAAAACATTTACATTACCGTGTAGTTTACCAATAAAATTGTCTGACGGAGATGTGGACATACTCGGTATTCATATCCCGAAAGAAAGAAATTCTCACTACGATACATTTTTATAGAAAGTTAGCAAAAATAGATAAGATCTTGCTACCATGGAAAGGAAAATACATGTCTATTTGTGGAAAAATGTCATATCCCAGTTTACCTATTTGCTTATGGCCCTGCCTACACCTAATGACCAGATTTTTTAATTATATGAGCAAAAAATATTCCATATTATGGCAAGAACAGCTCAAATAAGCAAAGAGAAACAACAGTCCATCATTACTTTAAGACATGAAGGTCAGTCAATATGGAAAAGTTCAAGAACTTTGAAAGTCGCAAAAACCATCAAGCACTATGATGAAACTGGCTCTCATGAGGACCGCCACAGGAACGGAAGACCCAGAGTTACCTCTGCTGCAGAGGATAAGTTCATTAGAGTTCCCAGCCTCAGAAATTGCAGCCCAAATAAATGCTTCACAGAGTTCAAGTAACAGACACATCTCAACATCAACTGTTCAGAGGGGACTGTGTGAATCAGGCCTTCATGGTCGAATTGCTGCAAAGAAACCACTACTAATGGACACCAATAAGAAGAAGAGACCTGCTTGGGCCAAGAAACACGAGCAATAGACATTAGATCGGTGGAAATTTGTCCTTTGGTCTGGAGTCCAAATTTCAGATTTTTGGTTCCAACTGCCATGTCTTTGTGAGACGCGGTGTGGGTGAACGGATGATTTCCGCATTTGTTGTTCCCACCATAAAGCATATAGGAGGAGGTGTTATGGTGTGGGGGTGCTTTGCTGGTGACACTGTCTGTGATTTATTTAGAATTCAAGGCACACTTAACCAGCATGGCTACCACAGCATTCTGCCGCGATACGCCATCCCATCTGATTTGCACTTAGTGGGACTATCATTTGTTTTTCAACAGGACAATGACCCAACACACCTCCAGGCTGTGTAAGGGCTATTTTACCAAGAAGGAGAGTGATGGAGTGCTGCATCAGATGACCTGGCCTCCACAATTCCCCGACCTCAACCAAATTGATATTGTTTGGGATGAGTCGGACGGCAGAGTGAAGGAAAAGTAGCCAACAAGTGCTCAGCATATGTGGGAACCCCTTCAAGAATGTTGGAAAAGCATTCCAGGTGAAGCTGGTTGAGAGAATGCCAAGAGTGTGCAAAGCTGTCATCAAGATAAAGGGTGGCTAAATAATATATTTTGATTTGTTTAACACTTTTTTGGTTACTACATGATTCCATGTGTGTTATTTCATAGTTTTGATGTCTTCACTATTATTCTACAATGTAGAAAATAGTAAAAATTAAGAAAACCCCTTGAATGAGTAGGTGTGTCCAGACTTTTGACTGGTACTGTATATGGGGGGTACAACCATCCCAGCACTGCAGATTTTGCTGTGAAGAGACAGAATCATTAGATCATTTGATTTGGTCCTGTCCATATGTAGCTTGTTTTTTGGTCGCAGGTTCAGGAATTGCTGAAGAATTTAAACATATACTTGGAGTTAACTCTGCAAATAGCACTGCTGGGTGATCTGAAAAGTCATAGTCAATCGATCACTAATATAATAATACTCTTAGCAAAAATGTTTATTTTTAATTTATAACTAATGTCAAATATACTGTGTCCGTGAAATGTATATAGGTTCAGAACTTTTGTGAAACATGGATGGTCTTCAGAGATACATGGGAGGGGTTGAGGGTAGCTGAAGGCTGGGACTAGAAACAAACAAAAGATAACTAATGTAAAATATACTGTGTCAAATGTATATAGTATGTATAAGCTGGAAGTAGAAGCCTAAGTGTTGTTGTCCATTAGTTTACTCCAATTAAGGGAGGGGTAATAGGGTTAGGGGAAAATAATAAAGGAATATATATTTAAAAATACATACAGTTGAAGTCGGAAGTTTACCTACACCTTAGCCAAATACATTTAAACTCAGTTTTTCACAATTTCTGACATTTAATCCTAGTAAAAATTCCCTGTTTTAGGTCAGTTAGGATCACCACTTTATTTTAAGAATGTGAAATGTCAAAATAATAGTAGAGAGAATGATTCATTTCAGATTGTATTTCTTTCATCACATTCCCTGTGGGTCAGAAGTTTACATACACTAAATTAGTATTTGGTAGCATTGCCTTTAAATTGTTTAACTTGGGTCAAACGTTTCGAGTAGCCTTCCACAAGCTTCCCACAATAAGTTGGGTGAATTTTGGCCCAATCCTCCTGACAGAGCTGGTGTAACTGAGTCAGGTTTGTTGGACTCCTTGCTCGCACACGCTTTTTCAGTTCTGCCCACAAATGTTCTATAGGATTGTGGTCAGGGCTTTGTGATGGCCACTTCAATACCTTGACTTTGTTGTCCTTAAGCCATTTTGCCACAACTTTGGAAGTATGCTTGGGGTCATTGTCCATTTGGAAGATCCATTTGCGACCAAGCTTTAACTTCCTGACTGATGTCTTGAGATGTTGCTTCAATATATCCACATATTTTGTGAAGTGTACCAGTCCCTCCTGCAGCAAAGCATCCCCACAGCATGATGCTGCCACCCCCGTGCTTCACGGTTGGGATGGTGTTCTTCGGCTTGCAAGCGTCCCCCTTTTTCCTCCAAACATAACGATGGTCATTATGGCCAAAGTTCTATTTTTGTTTCATCAGACCAGAGGACATTTCTCCAAAAAGTAAGATCTTTGTCCCCATGTGCAGTTGCAAACCGTAGTCTGGCTTTTTTATGGCGGTTTTGGAGCAGTGGCTTCTTCCTTGTCGATATAGGACTTGTTTTACTGTGGATATAGATATTTTTGTACCTGTTTCCTCCAGCATCTTCACAAGTTCCTTTGCTGTTGTTCTGGGATTGATTTGCACTTTTTGCACCAAAGTACGTTCATCTCTAGGAGACAGAACGCGTCTCCTTCCTGAGCGGTATGACGGCTGCGTGGTCCCATGGTGTTTATACTTGCGTACTATTGTTTGTACAGATGAACGTGGTACCTTCAGGCGTTTGGAAATTGCTCCCAAGGATGAACCAGACATGTGGAGGTCTACAATTCTTTTTCTGAGGTCTTGGCTGATTTCATTTGATTTTCCCATGATGTCAAGCAAAGAGGCACTGAGTTTGAAGGTAGGCCTTGAAATACATCGACAGGTACACCTCCAATTGACTCAAATAATGTCAATTAGCCTATCAGAAGCTTCTAAAGCCATGACATCATTTTCTGGAATTTTCCAAGCTGTTTAAAGGCACAGTCAACCTAGTGTATGTAAACTTCTGACCCACTGGAATTGTGATACTGTGAATTATAAGTGAAATAATCTGTCTGTAAACAATTGTTGGAAAAATTACTTGTGTCATGCACAAAGTAGATGTCCTAATCGACTTGCCAAAACTATAGTTTGTTAACAAGAAATTTGTGGAGTGGTTGAAAAACAAGTTTTAATGACTCCAACCTAAGTGTATGTAAACTTCCGACTTCAACTGTATCTTTTTTAAATAATATATATATTTATAAAAAAAGATTTATGGGGGATTGGAAATGATGCAGACAATTACATTGATAGAAGCCACAATCTATTTGCAATATTAAATTTGATCCACCCCCTAAAAAATAAATCTAAATAAATAAATAATAATAATCTGATTCATTATAATGTAATATGTAAAACTGATCCTAAATCTGCACTCCTACTCTGAGACTGTATCAGGGAATAAGACAGCGGAGAGTGACATGCCATAAAATTGCATGCCAGCTGGTCAAAAAATCCCAATGGGACAACAACAGCAGTGCCAGTTAGAGAGATACAGTTAAGTAGTCTACTATCTCTCTCACACAGGCTGAAAAGCGCTTGCACTGTTTGATAACCATAAAATTCAAAATGGCACCAAGAAGAAGCACAAAAACAACAGTTAATGTTGTGAGAGATTATTCTGTCATTGTATTTGGCAAGCTTGAAACCGTGTAAAGATTGGTCTGGGCAGCAAATCCATTTGGTTTTATATCTAGAATCGCTCTGATCCAATCCCCGAATGAGAACCGTAAAGGAAATGATGCAGACACCAAGTGTTGGTGTTCATTTACTCAAATTTTTGTAAAAACTTTTGGCAGATCCAAAAGAGAGAGAGACCAGGGCAGGACAATCCTGTTAAGGCGTCAGCATGCTTCAGTTCGGCTGGCGGCTAGCCGAAGGCGGCTAGGCGAACCGAACAAGTGTGCTCTAATACTCCCTTGTAAAACTAGAACAAAAAATAGTACGGTTTGTCCATTTTGAGACGCCGTGGCCAGTATACGCTTCCTCAAAATAGTCAGAATTAATCTAAGATAACGCAAGAAATATGTCATTATTTTGTATGTTTTTGCAGAGGAGATCTTAGTCACGCAATTTGACATCAAACTAAAATGTTTGGTGCAGTATTTCGTTGAATGACGACAAAGACTTTATTGAAGAATCCCTACAGTTGACCAATCATGGACGAAGGGGTGTAGTCTTCGGCACCTGAACTTCGGCTTGCCTCAAGAAAAAATTTTGTGTGCCCAAACAGTCCAAAAAAAACGTACCGAAGTCCAAAACGAACAAAAACGTCACAAAATGTCATTATAATATGTTTCGGATGGGAAGCATGCAGAGGCCTTTACCCTCCTCTCTGTGGAGGCATGTGATACACACACATTCTGCCACACACACACACACACACACACACACACACAGTTATCCATGCAGAAAGAGACCAAGACACACTGCCAGTCCTCCACAGGCTACATACACAGATGCCCTCATTTTTGCACACACACGTAACCACACACACTCCCTCACAAGGAGCAGGGGTGTCTCCGTATTTTCTGTCCTGGAATTACACAGGCTTTAATGTAATTAGAGTAGGACTGACAAGGGCAGACTTTCTGCTTATTACTCTGCGGTCGTCCCTGGAGAAAGACGGCAGCGTTCATATGGCATCTGTCCAATCTCTAATGACAACACCCCACCCCTTCCCTCCCTCATAATCCTTTCATTTCCGTCCACTCAGGGGAGGGGTAGGGATGTATGGAGGGAGGGATAGAGGGAGGGAGGGAGGGGGAGGGTTGATTGGTGTGGAGGGCCATTGGAGTTTGATGAATAATAGGGTGAGGCTGCGTTGGTCAAGAGAGAGAGGGTGTGTGTGTGTGCAGTATGAAATCAACATGGTTCCAGGAGGAATTACTGCCAAAAGCACCTTCCAATCCCCTTGAATACATTGGAAATGAACCAATCAACATTAAAACATAATAAATATTCCGTTGTCTGGACAACAGCGTTGATTGACATGTGTTTGATGCCGGTCAAAGGTCAGACATCATTAGTCACAGTGGGTGCCTGGGCGGGACCAGAACACATATGAAACGATCATTAGAATTCCCTCCCATGACAGTGGAACATTCCAGATAATGTCCCATCATGTGCAACAGCATGCACAGCGTGCACATCCCCTGGGCAGCCAGGTCTCAGAGGTCGCTCCGGGGTGAAGTTTTCCCTAGGTACTGTACAGAGCTAGGATCTGCTGCCCCTTCCCCAATCCTAACCTTAACCATTAGTGGGGGAAACGCTAAACTGACGTAAGATCAGCATCTAGAGGCAACTTCACCCTAGATCCTCAGTGATCAGCCTGGAAGGTAGTTCAATACACAATAAGAGGTAGTAGGTAGACTAAGTTGTGATCCTATGAGCACCAACCCTTATGCAAGCTACCTACTGTATGTACTATCGACCTTGATGAAATCTGTTGTATCTTTTTTTCATTAGTGCCTACAACTGAGATAAAGAGACTTGTGTGGTCCCTCTACATTGAAACCAGCTTAGCAGAGTAAACATTTAATGTGTTAATTGACTGTGTAAATTGCATGGGCAGCGATCAATGGAAGCTTTTGAAACACACGAGCACAAGCCAGACCCGACAATGGCGAGGAATCAATTTTACCCTCAGCATTTTGGAGAGTGGTGCATACAGAACTCTCTCTCTCTCTCTCTCTCTCTCTCTCTCTCTCTCTCTCTCTCTCTCTCTCTCTCTCTCTCTCTCTCTCTCTCTCTCTCTCTCTCTCTCTCTCTCTCTCTCTCTCTCTCTCTCTCTCTCTCTCTCTCTCTCTCTCTCTCTCTCTCTCTCTCTCTCTCTCTCTCTCTCTCTCTCTCTCTCTCTCTCTCTGTCTGTCTCTCTCTCTCTCTCTCTCTCAGAGCAAATGTTTGTTTAACGTTCATGACAGGCAGCTGCTCGGTCCGGCTCCGGCACCTTTCAGAATGACTGTGCATCTCATTTGTAGGCTAATCTAGGAGACAGACACACAATGGCTAACTTCCAAATGGCACCGGATTCCCTACATAGAGCACTACACTCTTTAAAAAAAGCCTTCCAAAAGGGTTATTTGGCTGTTCCCATAGGAGAACCCTTTTTGGTTCCAGATATAACTATTTTGGGTTCCATGTAGAACCCTCTGTAGAAAGGGTTCTACATGGAACTCAAAATGGTTCTACCTGGAACCAAACGGGTTCTACCTGGAACCAAAAAGGGTTCTTCCAAGGGTTCTGCTATGGGGACAGCCGAAGAACCTTTTGAAGTTGTAGAAAGCACCTTTCTATTTTTTAAGAGTGTACTTTTGAACAAAGCCCTATGGGCTCCCATTTGGGATGCAGACAATGGCTTCAGAAAAGGCTCATCAACAGATGCCACCAGCACTGCATCCATACCAAAAATACAATACAAACAACAAGTCTGTTCCGAACATTATATCACCATAAGTTTTGTGTGGCATTGAAATCCTACATTGTGTGTGGTAAACACATTTATAGCATTTGGAGTGTTAGCTTGATATTCAGAGATGTCGTTCTGCTTTAAAGACTGGCTATTTCCTCTAAGCTGCAGGAGATATCAGACTTTTAAATGTTCAGATAAGGAATATCAGATCACTATAATGTCACCACTGGAGAATTAACACTCAATACAGGATCCTATGTCAGGCTTTTCTGCATGATCTACAGTATATTTCTGCATCCCAAGTGGCACCCTATTTCCTATTTAGTGCACTATGTAGGGAAGAGGGTGTCGTTTGTGAAAAACCCTATGTGACATTCACACAAAATATAAATGCATGGCCACGATCATGGGAGCAGGTAAAACAGAGCCAATGTAGATTCATAGGGTGTCTGTGGACAATGTGACGGAATGGTTCGTGACCTCTCTTCATATCATTGTGTCTGATTTCAGCAGGAGACACCAAGTGTGGATAGTTGATTGTCACTGATATCTATAGGGGGTTCTTCTGTGTCATGATTATCTCTGCATATAACACTGACCTGAGTTTAAATGGCCGCCGATATGATCAACCAATCATATCCCAACTTCCTGATTTTTTCCATTCTTTAACAGCAGTGGTGTAGTGGAGCCTGGAGAAGTGGGTATACTCCAACTTTGCCCAAAATTTCCCAAACGGCCTGACCAGTGAAGGAAAGGTGCCCTGTGTGAAAGATTCTACGAGAAACAGTGACATACACGATTAGCCCTTAAATGTATCTGCACAAAAGGCCTCCCAGCCCGGGGCCAGGGACACTGATAACAGCAGTAAAACAGTCTCTCTCTCGCTAGCTAACCGCTAACAATCCAATTTTCTCAATTACTCCCGCACAAAATCAACAACAACAAAAAACCTTCTCAAAACAGATACAATGTGCCATATGCTTTAGTCCCTCCCACATCACCTGTTTTAGAGTACTGGACCTCCCACATCACCTGTTGTAGAGTACTGGACCTCCCACATCCCCTGTTTTAGAGTACTGGACCTCCCACATCCCCTGTTTTAGAGTACTGGACCTCCCACATCACCTGTTGTAGAGCACTGGACCTCCCACATCACCTGTTGTAGAGTACTGGACCTCCCACATCACCTGTTGTAGAGTACTGGACCTCCCACATCCCCTGTTTTAGAGTACTGGACCTCCCACATCACCTGTTGTAGAGTACTGGACCTCCCACATCACCTGTTGTAGAGTACTGGACCTCCCACATCACCTGTTGTAGAGTACTGGACCTCCCACATCACCTGTTGTAGAGTACTGGACCTCCCACATCCCCTGTTTTAGAGTACTGGACCTCCCACATCACCTGTTGTAGAGTACTGGACCTCCCACATCACCTGTTGTAGAGTACTGGACCTCACACATCACCTGTTGTAGAGTACTGGACCTCACACATCACTTGTTGTAGAGTACTGGACCTCCCACATCACCTGTTGTAGAGTACTGGACCTCCCACATCACTTGTTGTAGAGTACTGGACCTCCCACATCACCTGTTGTAGAGTACTGGACCTCCCACATCACCTGTTGTAGAGTACTGGACCTCCCACATCACTTGTTGTAGAGTACTGGACCTCCCACATCACCTGTTGTTGAGTACTGGACCTCACACATCACTTGTTGTAGTGTACTGGACCTCCCACATCACCTGTTGTTGAGTACTGGACCTCACACATCACCTGTTGTAGTGTACTGTACTCTAGCAGGACTAGGGTTGGACAATTTCGGTAACCTTCCAAAAATTCCAATCAGGATTCTGGAAAACCTGGGAATTTTGGAAAAGTTACCAGAATTTTGCAACCCTAAGTCGTAAAGAATGTTGTATTGGATGAAGTACACACTGTATTGCTGGTTAGCTAGACGAGGCCCTGGGCAACAGTAGGGATGAAATGTAGCGAAAAACTGGAGATGGGACAGGAGGATGACTGCTTTGTCTTTAGTGCCCTACGGAGGCCCCTGAGGGTCAGTATTGAGAGGAAAGGTCAGTGTGTGTGAGTGTGTGTGTGTGTGTGTGTGTGTGTGTGCAAAGCTACCCCAGGATCCTTTGCTCCTAGGGAGGCTAGTGGCTGTATTCAAGGGATTTACTGAACAACAACCACAGTCTAATTGCCTGGCTGCCACACACAAACACACTTGTCCCTGACGCCCTGCCAGAGGGGGTGTCAGGGACACCAGCTCCATGTATAATAACTTCCTCTGTCTCCACTATTCATTAGGTAGGAACCATTGGAGCATAGGAGCCTGGGTACACATCAGACCTTGGTTCAAAGACTAATATAATTTAAAACACTTCAAATACTGTACTTGCTTGAGTTTGCCTGGTGCAATGGAGCCATTAAATTAGTCGGAAAAGTGCAAACCCCGCCCATCAGGCACTGTAGGCAGGCTAAAGCAAACGCTCAAGGAACTTTAAAAGATTTCAAATAGTATTGAACCCAGTTCTGGAATGTACGTAAGAGAAGGGAAGAACCAATTGACATGGTGACTAGGTCTGGCTGGAGACGCCAGGACATTGGCATGATGACACATGTCCAAAAAAGCACCCTATTTTGTTTATAGTGCACTACTTTTGACCAGAGGCCTACGGGCCCTGGTTGAAAGTAGTGCACTATATAGGAATTAGTATGCCATTTGGGACACCTCTGTGTTCCTACTAGAAGATGGCTGCCCAGCACAGAGAGGTGCTACCGACTGCAGAGCAGATCAGACCAGAAAACCCTGAATACACTGACTACATTCTCATTCTCCCAGCTAACACTTTGAACCACAGGCTGCACTTTCATAAACACAAACACACTACTGACAAACATTTGAACTGCTCATCTTTTGGAAAACCACCAGGGGGAAATAGCAGTGAATTAGACAATGCAATGCCTATTATGGTGTTTTATGTGTAACCTGTTAATTGACCATTGGTTGATGTGGATTGTTTTCCCCACACAAAGACTGGTAATAGATTACTAATACACTACTAATAAATTAGAATCAAGTGTTGGACTTGGTACTGCACCATTTGATTTAATACTGGGAATTCCTCATTGCGGAAATACAATTGAAAGCTGCTGTTTCTAACATCAGTCAATGGAATTGCCCCCACTAGTTATCATACAGTACAATAATTAAAGGATGGTAATTTTCTCCTCTTCAATAGGTTACAGTCTCTTATTTTTGGTTAAGATATCCTCCAGTATTCATAAAGTGTCTCAGAGTAGGAGTGCTGATCCAGAGTCAGATTAGCTTTTTAGATCCTAATGAATATGATCACATGGACAGGGAAGATCTGATCCTAGATCAGCACTCCTACTCTGACACGCTTCGCCCTTTACCTTGAGCCCGTCTCTATTCCCTGTTTGAGCCGAGCAGCTCGTGCTGTGAGAAAGCAGAGTGCCTTGGTCTCTAGTATCTATGTCGGTTCAGTGGATAGTACAGCTTCCATACATAGTGCACTACTTTTGACCAGAGCCCTATGGGCCATGGTCAAACCTGGTCAAAAGTATTGCACTATGTAGGAAATATGGTGTCATTTGGGACATAGACAGTGCCAGCCTCAGCATTATCTACAGGTAGTAACTACATCTATGCTACGCCCAGAAAGCACAAGGCATCACAAATCACAGCTGTTTCTCCACAGTATCTCTTCCTATTTACCCTTGTCTCTCCTGACAACAGTAACTAGCTGGAAGTTGACCTCTCAGGGGTCACGGCTACAGCGGCTAATGGACAACAGATATTTAAATTATATGTGGCATGTACAGTACATGTAAGACCCTTTCGATGAACAGCGTCAGAGAGAGCTGGTTTGAATGTGCAGGTTTAAATTGTTTCAGAGCAAACAGTACAAAATCTAACCATGGAAAATTTGTCAGACTAAGGATTCTTAGGCTGATATCAGTCAAATGTGAAAGTGTGACTGTTACAATGCAGCAACAAAATGGGACAGAGACATTTCCCTAGATTCTTAAATACCTCAGAGCGGTTTGAGGGTACAGTAGTATACAGTCGTGGTCAAAAGTTTTGAGAATGACACAAATATTAATTTTCACAAAGTCTGATGCCTCAGTTTTTATGATGGCAATTTGCATATACTCCAGAATGTTATGAAGAGTGATCAGATGAATTGCAATTAATTGCAAAGTCCCTCTTTGCCATGAAAATGAACTTAATCCCAAAAAAACATTTCCACTGCATTTCAGCCCTGCCACAAATGGACCGACTGACATCATGTCAGTGATTCTCTCGTTAACACAGGTGAGAGTGTTGACGAGGACAAGGCTGGAGATCACTCTGTCATGCTGATTGAGTTAGAATAACAGACTGGAAGTTTTAAAAGGAGGGTGGTGTTTAAAATCATTGTTCTTCCTCTGTTAACCATGGTTACCTGCAAGAAAACACGTGCCGTCATCATTGCTTTGCACAAAAAGGGCTTCACAGGCAAGGATATTGCTGCTAGTAAGATTGCACCTAAATCAACCATTTATCGGATCATCAAGAACTTCAAAGAGAGAGGTTCAATTGTTGTGAAGAAGGCTTCAGGGCACCCAAGAAAGTCCAGCAAGCGCCAGGACCGTCTCCTAAAGTTGATTCAGCTGCGGGATCGGGGCACCACCAGCGCAGAGCTTGCTCAGGAATGGCAGCAGGCAGGTGTGAGTGCATCTGCACGCACAGTGAGGCGAAGACTTTTGGAGGATGGCCTGGTGTCAAGAAGGGCAGCGAGGAAGCCACTTCTCTCCAGGAAAAATATCAGGGACAAACTGATATTCTGCAAAAGGTACAGGGATTGGACTGCTGAGGACTGGGGTAAAGTCATTTTCTCTGATGAATCCCCTTTCCGATTGTTTGGGGCATCCGGAAAAAAGCTTGTCCGGAGAAGACAAGGTGAGCGCTACCATCAGTCCTGTGTCATGCCAACAGTAAAGCATCCTGAGACCATTCATGTGTGGGGTTGCTTCTCAGCCAAGGGAGTGGGCTCACTCACAATTTTGCCTAAGAACACAGCCATGAATAAAGAATGGCACCAACACATCCTCCGAGAGCAACTTCTTCCAACCATCCAAGAACAGTTTGGTGATTAACAATGCCTTTTCCAGCATGATAGAGCACCTTGCCATAAGGCAAAAGTGATAGCTAAGTGGCTCGGGGAACAAAACATCTGAATTTTGGGTCCATGGCCAGGAAACTCCCCAGACCTTAATCCCATTGAGAACTTGTGGTCAATCCTCAAGACGCGGGTGGACAAACAAAAACCCACAAATTCTGACAAACTCCAAGAATTGATTATGCAAGAATGGGCTGCCATCAGTCAGGATGTGGCCCAGAAGTTAATTGACAGCATGCCAGGGCGGATTGCAGAGGTCTTGAAAAAGAAGGGTCAACACCGCAAATATTGACTCTTTGCATAAACTTAATGTAATTGTCAATAAAAGCCTTTGACACTTATGGAATGCTTGTAATTATACTTCAGTATACCATAGTAACATCTGACAAAAATATCTAAAAACATTGAAGCAGCAGACTTTGTGAAGACCAATACTTGTGTCATTCTCAAAACTTTTGACCACAACTGGACACTGAGGGCCTCAGAAACTGTAGACATTTTAAAGAAAAATCTTAAGCTTTTACTATCTATTTTATTTATTCTATCCCATTATATACATCTTCTTTATTTTATTTTATTTCATGCATTAGTCTCTCATGTCCACTGTTGTTTTATTATTATTTTTACTATTTTCTTGTCTCCTAATTGAGAAAGTGTGTTATTGATTTTTATATCTGTCTCACCTTTTCTTATTTTACTTTGAAATGCATCCTCTGTAAGAAATGTGTAATATAAATCAAGTTTGATTTGATTTGACTTGAAACCCAATAGACCTATCCTTGAAATGGAAAAAAAATAGTTCTTGTGACAAAATGCCTCATATTCTCAGGGGAAAAGAGAACCCCAAGCATATATGTGTCAAAACTATCAAGGCCACCTACTGTAGCACCATGGGGGCTCCTGCAAAGTGTGTACAAATGTGACATTATGCAGCATTTGTTCCTCTCAGAAGCACAGGGCCAGTCTATATCTGTACTGTGCATTATTTAAAACATAGGCCATACTATATGGTTTAATGGCCTCATGAGGTCAATGGTATCACGTGACTGCAATGTCCTCTTATTAAAATAATCACATGAATATCGGGTTTACACGAGCAGGATCAAATCTAGCTAAGTGTCTTTGTAGTCAAATGTATCCGGTCTTTCAAAAACAGCATCTCTTTAATTTCCTCTATTCGAGAAATACTAGAGGCACAATAGCACAGATAAAAGGTACTTGTAGTACATTGATACAGTAGTTTGATTATTTTCCGTGGCTTTTTATCCCTGGCTGTGAGGTCTTACAATTCTGAACATGTAGGATTACTAATACTTAAATTAAGCTTTTCAAGAGCAACTACACACAACAGCTGGCTAGTTGCGCAGGCATTCAACATGAAATATCCCACTATTCTGCAACGTTTTGTCCTTCCTTGAATCCATCCACATGAATTACAACACAACGGGTTGAATCACTGTGAGAGGCAAAGGGGTGAGATGTATAAATCACAGGTTACGTCCCAAATGGCACCCTATTCCCTACATAGCATAAGTAGTGCACTATGTAGGGAATAGGGTGCCATTTGGGATGCAACCCACATCTCCCCTGGTGAGGGGGGCTAATGAAGGGATTTAGATTCCATGCATCTCCCCTATCTGTGACGTCTCACTCCTGTTTCATCATCTCCTGATGTTGCCTCTAACCCTGAGTTATGCAACCCCCCGGCAAGTCACCACATATTCACCCCGCATTTCCAATCCAGAAGGTATAGATTTCACATCAACACCGATCATTCATACTGCAGGAGAAAACAATGTTGTGTGGGTTCCCTAAGAGGCATCCTGGCTAACATGTGTTTACAACGGCATCTACAGTGCTGTTTTTTCTATGTAGGCCCCCTGTGTATTCCCTCATTGGAAAAGCAACAGAAAGGCCTAATAGACACTCAATGTTCCTTTTTCCAGTTGAATGTTCCACTCAGTAGCTTTACATTTGTATCTATGCATGTACATAGACTGTGAGTCATGCTTATGTTACGGTGAATACATAAAGATTTACGTATGTACATGGATACTCAGTTATGCATGGTGACTACATAGAGACAGACAACAGCAAATACCTGGCTCTGTCCCTATAGTGAGTTTCCCGGCTCTGCTTTTTACCCAAGGGTCTAATTATAGTCCCTGTGACAATGAACTAGAAGCATAACCATGGTGTCTGACTCTACCTCTGTCTGAACCACAGTACATCTCTGTTCCAAATGGCACCCTATTCTCTATATAGTGCACTACTTCCCATATGGGCCCTGGTCAAAAGTAGAGCACTAAAGAAGGAATAGGGTGCCATTTGGGACCCCTCTGTGTTCCTACTAGAAGATGGCTGCCCAGCACACAGAGGTGCTGCCGACTGCAGAGCAGATCAGAAAACCCCCAATCCACTGACTACATTCTCATTCTCCCAGCTAACACTTTGAACCACAGGCCAGACTTGCATTAGCTCAATGCATTATCAGAAAACAGAGATGTTAGAGGAGTTTGGACATGATATTATTCCCAAGTCCACGCTTCTCCTCCATCCCAATCCAATGGCCATCTGATCCCCACTGCTTGCTGTGCAGTGTCCCATCTCCAGCCTTGGCCCCATCCCCAGCACTAGCTTCAGCCCTCAACCCCAGCCCCAGCAGCATCCAGCCCCACATTGGGGAGCAGCTCTGCCTGCATGGGGATCCTTAAGAGGGGATAAAGAGACTCTGCTCTGGGACTGATTACTTACATCTGCCAGGCTAAATCCCAGCACACACCGCACCATACCGCACCACACCACACCACACCACACCGCACCACACCATACCACACCCCACCATACCACACCGCACCACACCGCACCACACCATACCACACCATACCACACCCCACCATACCACACCACACCGCACCACACCGCATGGTACTACTGCGTCTGCTGTATGCATTGTTATTACATACTACCTGTTTGTGTGTAAAACAGAGCGAGAGAGAGACAGAGAGAGCAAGAGAGAGAGACAGAGAGACAGACAGAGAGAGAGAGAGTTTATGGATGCACATGCATGCAAGTGTCTTTGTGTAAGAGACAGAGAGAAAGAGGGAGAGAAAATAAGACATAATTATGAACCCGTAATATATACGGTATTCCATAACACACCCTTCCCTTCGCAACTCAACAAAGTGGTGAGTCTAACCAGACCAGAATCATGCCTGAAGCTAGCGTCTCAAAGCTGTCAAGGCCGTAGTCACGTTCTTGAAAGAAACACATTCAACTATGTCCACCGTCCTAACAGGTGTCCATCCACGATGAATAGAATTGACAGTAATAACATCAATAACACAGCTCAAATATTATTCAAAGGACACGAGAGATCACTGTTCATTCAATCTCATGTTAATGCTCAATTGTTTTTCTATTTTCTATTTTTTCTTTTCAAAAAATATGTAATTACTATTTAGACCATGGATGCAATTTGCACTTTAAGCTGTCTTTTTTCCCACCTTTTGAGTATAATGCGGTGGCAGGATTTATGGAAAAGGATTCCAACTGCTTGTAAATAGCTGCCCTTGGCAGGAACCTTCATCACGAAAGCTCTTAATAACACCAATAAACATGTTTCCTTTGGGCTTTATTGGAGATTTTCACCATTTTATCCCTCATAGGAAATACAATAAGCCATTAGCCTGTTAATCACTCCTCCATGACAATATTCCTTACTTAGATAGATTTCCTGAGCAATATATGAAGAGGTATATTATATATTCTTGACTAGAATATTCACAACACAAAACCTTTACCATTGGAACTCAATGGGCACGTTGCCCATTATAGAAGTAAACTCAATCATCCAGCCATCCATCCTTCCCTCCCTGCTTCCCTCCACAGAGCGGATGTCCAGCTGACCCACTGGCCTCTAGTTTACATCTCATCTTTCACCCAGGGGAAATATGTCAGTAGTATATTTAATCCCATGGTCAGAGTGGATTCCAGGAATTGCATGCTATATGGCATTCCTGACCACTTATCACTGTCCTGCTACTGTCAAACAGATTATACTGTTGTTTCAACTTGTTTCACAGCAGCACGGAAACACCTGTGCCCTTTCACATATGAATTCCCCCCTAGACTAGAGAAATATCTCAAACATGGTCAGTGGTCACATGAAGAACTACACTTGGAATGTGGAACCACTGCAAAAAGCTGAGCATTTTAAAACCTCAGGACTGTTTAAAACATTGGGAATGAATGGTAAAAGCTAAACGCAAATGGATGAATTATAGAAATATCCAGAACAAGCGCCAGACATGAAAAACCATGCAATGATCTCACCAGTTCTGCCTCTGTCATGACCTCACCATGTTTAGGCTGCCTCCTATGGTCCTGGTCAAAAGTAGTGCACTACATAGGGTGTCATTTGGGACACACACTTATGTTTAGTGTTCTGTGACAGCATTCTTCCACACACTTCAACCAGATTAGTGTTAATCATTGACATGGGTCTTATAAGTACTTTTATAGGTCAATAAATAGCGCAATAAATGCCTAAATGCTGTCAGCAGTAGAATACAGACTCACAAATCTTTTGAAACAGTTAATGAAGCTTCTTCAACACCTAAATTAACATCTGGGTAATTTTAAACAGCATCATTCACAACGCAATCAATCACATCGATCGTTTTGCAAACGTGTTTCCTCAATTAAGATACCTGAGACCATTAACCACATCAATTAAATCAGCTCGAGTGAGCGCCGCAGTTTTGGGCTTTAACCTTCAACCTGCTTCCACGTTGACATGGTAAGGTAATGTTTATATAATAGCCTGGATATCACCTCCTCAACCGCTGCTATGCCATGGCCATGCACCACGATGGGGCACATAATCACTGAAGCCAATTTGCCAGCGGTAATGTCAGCACACTCAAATTATTGATGGTTGTTAAGAAAACTATCTATTCTACTCTAACCATTCGAAGTGATTTCCATACAGGTGGAAGCCTCCATACAATGTAATAATATAAACTACTGAGACTGAACAATGACTAATCATCAAAGGGGTGGTCATAACAGCAGAATGTAAAAACCTTCACACTACTAATATTGATTAGTAAACTTATCTTAAAGGGATAGTTCACTCAAATGACAAAATAACATATTGGTTTCCTTACCCTGTAAGCAGCCTACGATGAACAAGGTATGACAGAAATCCATGCGTTTGGTGCATGGTTTAGTTTCCCTGGCACTGTTTTCACATGCTAACGTTTAACATTAGTGGCACAAATATTATTCAAGTAATAGGACTCTGAATTTGCATTTTTAGATACTTTTGGAGATTTGGACATGTTGCGCGAAAAATTATAATATCGGTCTCATGACTTGAATGGGATTTGTTCCACAAATCGCTAAACGTTAGCGTGTGGAAACAGTGCCAGGGATGCACAGCACATATGCCCATGCTTGACCACACTGATGCTGATATCCTTAAAAGTGTGTATGCCAACAAGAAATCGCACAGCAAATTACTGCGATCTTCAGGTTCAAGGAAATCGAACCTTTCCTCTGTTACGAAATAAAATCGTGACTGAAATAACGATGGGGATTGAGTAATGCATTGCTTTGCATAATGCCATAGCTATTTTAGGGTATCTTGTTCAGTTATTCAAATGTTTACCAGCAGCTATAAATCAGTATGATAGGCTCCTGTCCCTAATTGTGACAACAATTACGTTCTGCCTCACTGCCATAATGACCTGTCTTCAGCGTAGGAAAAGCATACGACAGTATGAAGGCGTCAAATAGGGAGGATTAATTGTAATTTGATCACGCGTTTGTTGCACGTGAGCCGCACCTATTCCAACCCACCGCAAATTAATCTGAAATGGCCATTGTTTAAGAAGTTATGACAATTATTTTTTAAACAAAATTGAATGACAACAAAAATGAATAACAATATCCGATACTGTATGCTTCTATGTTAATGCAACATCGGACAATCTCCAGGCATTACGAAAATTAAAATTCGTTTTCCAACACTGCGCAGATGATGACAGAATTACGCTTTCCACATGGGCGCGCGCTGTGTGAGCGCTGCCTCCAGGGCAGTGTAGGCTACACACACCTTCTCCCTCACACACACACGAACAACCAAAGCGTCCTGAAACGTGTATGCCCCAGAAACCCAAAGCAAACGCACATGCATGATATAGGATACGAAGGCTATGGGGCAGAGTGGGTGAATGAGTTTACCTCGGTGTCGTAGATTTTGGTGATGAGTGAAAACTTGTAATTCCGTGACTCTTTTATATGCTGTATGGCCAGTTGGACTGCGGGCTCGATGCCCTGACTAATGCTGCTCATCAGCGCCGACTCGTTCATCGGCATGAGCACCATGATGGGCAACTTCTCATCATTCTCCGAGAACCAGCTGTTGTCCTGACCGTGCCTCGTATAGTCATTGCAGACCTTGGCTAGCGCAGGTTGAAACACCAAGATGGACAGGAGCAGACATCCCGACAGAGGCGTCATCTCCCATCCGCAGTGCCGTCGGGACGGGGCCATGCTACTGTGCAGGACGACCAAAGCAGATCCCACCGAGCTCTCACTTCTCAGCCATCGCACAGTTGGGGTCGTCCGAGGTGGTCAATCAATCCACCCGAGAGGGAAATATAGTAGCCTATTAAAATGGTCCAAACTGTAAAACCGCAACCTTTGCCTTGGCAGGGGGTTCAACCGCAGTGAGAAACCTCGAACTGATTGAAGTCTATTACAGTGAATTTAAAACAGATCTATTCTCGTTGACAGGTATTCTGTAAAATTAATCCAAGGGTCCAGTTTTAGTAGTGTACCATATATGGAAGAAACCGAGACGGTTCTGGTGCAGAAGGTGTTATTGGCGCCGACGGTTCTCTCGCTCCCCCTGGTCTCCGTGATCCACAACGGCTCCCTCCGCGTTAAAAATGTATCCAACTCAAACCCTCTCCTCACCAACTAGCGCGACCATGGCACAAGTACATCACAATTCACAGTCTGTAGGATGCTCAATAAGACAACTTCAAGATGACAGAGGACGACCAGTCAGCCACTCTCGGTGACAGTTGTTACGGATACAAAGTCACCTCCGGAGTATTTTCCCCAGCCAAGAGACAGCAGAGTAACCTAGTAGAGCATCCGTGCTAACGCACTACAATATGTAGTCTATTCAGGGCGAAGAGAATATGATCATTCTGGTTAAAATTGCCTGAATATATCATCTTAAAAGCAATCTCGATTGCAGCGTGTCCAGAGATGGCGAGATCAGATGGCGTCGGCGTCCTGACAGCCCACGCGGCTGTGTCAGTGTGTGTGTGCTAGCTGCCGACGATGCTGCGGCTGCCTGAGTGTCTGAAAAAGGCTTCACTTATTTAATGCTGTTGCTGCTCAGAGCGCGCGCGAATGGGAGCAGCAACATATATGTGCAAAAAGGGAGGGAGAGAGAGAAAGGGGAGGGAGGGGGAGTCAGAGGGATTGGATGGGTGGTGCAAGCTCTTGTGCGAGCGAGCATCAGCCGCCTAACAGGCAAAGGTGATTTATTGGGCTTTCGTGTTTAGCTGACAGAAAGGGTTTAAAACATGCAAGAGGGGTTGCATGTAGCCTGCTGTGTCAAGGAATGGCTCTATGGGCTAGCCTACATCGTAAAACATGAATAGCATAGTCTCTGCAGGAACTTAAAATAACGGAGCAGTATGGTATGGCTAGAATTATTGCTAATATTATGTAGGCTATATTAACATAGTATATAGCTTACATTTCAAAATGGTTTATATTGAATATGTTGAATCACAAGATAAGCAATCGAGGGATTCCGTTACAGAAGCACCAGGTTCATAAGCTCATAAATTATAAAAAATATGAGAGCAGAAGAGAATGTCGAACGTCACAAAAACAAAGTGTCAGAGACACCAATGAATGCATGTTAAGGTCCGATCAGCCGTAGTTTGGATAATGCTGGTATTAAAGCCTTGTTAAATAAACACTGCCACCTAGCATCTTCAAGCGGTTTCTTACCTCTTTCCCTAATGAGTAATTGTCGACTTTGACTATGGTGGGCAATGTATTAAAATTGTATGCCCATTGAATTAAAAGCACAATACAAACAATATAAGTAGGTGTATATACTGTACATTTTATACACTCTGACAAATAGGGATTTCGGTGTCTCGTTTGACTCGAGTTTCTGAGGGATAAATGCGCAGGATGCCGCTCTCCAAAGCCCTGAAACTGTAGGATTATTTTATGTATCATTATGACGTGTAGGGAGATGCCAAAGGTAAAATGTAATAAACATGTTTGATGTTGTATAATTAAGAAATATGTTTAAATAAGAAATGTAGACATTAAGTGTATGCTATGTTTTAAATGAATGCATGTGTTCTTTCACAGAGGCTTTCAACAGTGTGCATTGCATTAGTTCTGTTTTAAGAAGGGGGCCTGCGTTACGCAGCCAATAGAATGATAGAATGAAAAGGCTTCATATAGAAAAAGCATTCATGACCTTTTGGAGTGGACATTATGTGACAGCTGGATGTTGAAAAAGAAGGGCGGTGCAGAACTAAAATAAGTTAGGAATGTGCGCATGTTTGTTTATTTGTGTGTATAAAAGAGATCTCTAAGCCAGAGAGAGACAGTTTATCCATGGAGAAAAAACTCAGGCTTTTTGTTATGCAATAAAGAGTCTAAATTCTTGAATTCACAGGCTTCCGTGTCTATAGAGATATTTTGTTTGAGTTGATTATTTCTTAGTCAAATGTTTCTACGACATATTTGGCACCCCAGATGGGACCTGATAGGGATCAGAGACGGTGTGCATCTGCGGTTGTGAAACGGCTTGGACGGACCATACAAACAAAAGCGGCCGCTTTTAAAAGGTAAGCCAAGTTCTTACTAATATAGTATAAACGTTTGTGTGGTCCGATCCGGGGCTCGGCAACATCTAAAGAAATACCAAGTAGGTCTCTCCAAATTTAAGAACCAGAAAGTTAGACACTAGGAGCTTTTGAATTTAAGAATACATGTCGCTGTTGTTTGTCAGAACCGTCTGTTCAATTGATTTGATTCATTTGATTCAGTTGATTCAGCTGATTCATCTTGCTGATTGCTCTGTCCGGGTCATTTCGACACGGGCGGCTGTCCAGCTGGTTGAGTGATCAGGAATAACATGTTAAGTCCTTCGAATACCGCTATGAACGTGTAGCAAAAGTATATCGTTTATAGGCTGCTTAGGAAGGCATAAATCCTGCGGATAAACGCTTTGGAAAGCTAAAATTCCAGAGGATTGAACGGGCAGGTCATCATCCTGTGTGTGGTGATGCCAAACTTAGGTCTTGAGAAAGCTTAAGACCTAGGGGGCTAATAAATATAAATCCTGTGAATAGACGCTTTGGAAAGCTAAAATTCCAGAGGACTGAACGGGCAGGTCATCATCCTGTGTGTGGTGATGCCAAACTTAGGTCTTGAGAAAGCTTGAGACCTAGGGGGCTAATAAATAAATCCTGTGGATAAACGCTTTGGGAAGCTAAAATTCCAGAGGACTGAACGGGCAGGTCATCATCCTGTGTGTGGTGATGCCAAAATTAGGTCTTGAGAAAGCTTAAGACCTAGGCGGCTAATAAATATAAATCCTGTGGATAAACGCTTTGGAAAGCTAAAATTCCAGAGGACTGAACGGGCAGGTCATCATCCTGTGTGTGGTGATGCCAAAATTAGGTAGGGTGGGACAGGTAAAAAAGTTGGGTCATCTTGAGTAGGTGAACGGGTTAAATAATCACAGGGGCTCAAACTTTTTGATAAAGTGTAAACCAAGACTAGGTCTGCTCATCTGCTCATGAGTGGTTTACCTTGGTGGCTGTGAGTCATTCAACTGTCTGATTCATTTGGGCACAAGTGGCTACTCATCTGTGTGAGTGAGAATAATATGAAATCCTGCAAGTAAATAGCCTTTCTGTAAGGAAAGGAAATCTATTTGAGGTTGTTTGAAGCTTCTGTCTGATGGACAAAGGGTGTGCCCAATCTCACATTAGGAAAGAGAAGAATAAATGGTGCGTGGATATTCATTGACCAACTGAGTGTAGAAAATTCACGTTACCAGGAGGGGTAGAATAAATCCTGTTGGAGGAACAGGTCACATTTATTGGTGTGGTCATACGACGTCTATGCATTGTAATTTGATAAATCTGTTAGGGTATGTGTCTGACATTATATTTAGAAACTTTAGAGGTAATGCAGTATTATGATAAATTGACTACGTAAAATAATAACTAGAATAGGGTTAACACTTCAAATTTGGGCCTTTTGATAGAATAAAATATTCCTGTAGGTTATACAAAGTAATTAAGGGCGTTTAAGAACAACATAAATATGGAATAAGAGTGGTATAATGATGTAAATTGGTCACACTCTGAAGTTTGAATGATGAGATATAGAGGTGTGTTTGATAATTATATATACATTGAAATAATAAGCTTTTCTTGTATATGATATCTTGGAGTTTCGTACAACAATGCCTGTCATAGAATTTTGTAAGATCGGGGAATAGTGACCAGCCTATATGATTCTAGGAGGATTCTATGACTAAGGGAAAGGATTTGAGTAATTTGTTGTTTGTTCTGCTGAGACTAGATGGTGATTAACAGATTGTGGCAATAAAGAATAATTAGAAACATGAAGGGTTTGGTAGATATGAATAAATTGGAGTATAATGAATTTTATGTGGGTATGGTAAATATGAGGGATTGGATAAAATTATAGGTGTTGACTTGCTCAAACACGTAGACAGACGTGGAAATGGGAGAGAGTACATAGGACATGTGGTAGAATTAAGCAATATAATAAACTATCTATTATTTCAGAAGCATATATATAATTCATTTGGTTAGGTTGTTAGATCTGTTTCCAAATCAATGAATGTGGGGTTTGACTTGTTGACTGCTAAGTTGAGTACGTTGAGCGTGTGAGATCTGTGTCCTTCAAAGCTATTTTCTGATAAAGTGTGGTATGTGTTAGATACTAAAATTACTGACCATTATCATTGGAATAACAGAGGATTAACTTGTCATTTCGATAAAGCATAGATTCTGCATCGCTGAACAGAGTCTAGGGTTTCTAAGTATAGTTTAGCTATAGTTGTGGGGTGTTTAGATTGAAGGAACAGTCAGGATAAGATTGGAAGATCTAGTAGCCTGCGTCTTTTCAGACTGAAGGACTCACTTATTCAACGGGAAAGGAGGAGTGTCTATAGTCTAAATCAGAAAGGACAGTTACATTTGAATAGCGGACTGGCAATTTGGATAAGAGATTTGGCCATAATTTGAATTGTTTAGGTAGACTGGAATGAAAGTAAGGTAGTTTAATATATGAATATACATATATTATTAGTTATTGTTGGGATGTGAATAGACTTTACTAATGCCATGAATTAGTTTCCGGTTAAAAGAGAGTCATACTTGTTTGACTGTATCGAGCTGAAATAGTTATTTAAAGAAAGTTTGAATAGCTGGATGGAAAAAATTTATTTGACAAAATTCTAATTGTTATTACTTTATTCTATGGTTTGCGTGACATCAGTAATGTATGCGAATATTTGGTGAATTTTAGAATGATAATGTATTTTTATTACGTGAACTAGGGGATGCAAGGAGCGTTGGCTTTTTTGCTGAGGGAATAGCATCAATTTATAGTGGGTTCTGGATTTGTTGAATAAACAAACTTATATTTTAAACTAAAGTAATGCAATAGGCTACAATTATAACATTATCAGAAAAAGGCACTATATGCTCATCTGTGGTCCGCTGTAGCTCAGTTGGTAGAGCACGGTGCTTGCAACGCCAGGGTTGGGTGTTCGATTCCCAAGGGGGGCTAGTATAAGTATAGAAAGGTATGAGCTCATGAATGGAGTGTTGTTTGGAAAAAGAGCATCTGCTAAAATGATAATGGGTATGGAGAGGAGAGTACGTGGTAGTCATTGAATAAGGTTTTGTTAGATTAAACAAATGACAATGGTGGAAGGTGTAGTTAACTTAATAAAATGGGTTGTTATCTAGTGTCTTCTAAGTGGGAGTTTTCTTTTAAGGATTGATGGGAGTCTCCTATATTATTAGGTTAGGGGTAAAGTAGGGCGACGTATCAAACAATTTTAAATGGATGCTGGGGTTAATGATTGTTGATGAGATAGGACTGGGGATATGTATGATGTTTTGTGTGTAATTACTATCTTTGGATTGTTGATTATATGTTAACGACATGTATACTTTCTCTTCCAGGAACATGGGGATTTCTTTAGTGGGAGGTTTAAAAAGTCTGTAGGCTAGGGTGGAACTAGATAGTAAAATTAAGTAGTTTTATTTTTAGGTTGTCATAGGGAGCTACAAAAATAAATAAGGCCTGGCCATTTTTGTTTGTTTATTGTTTTACTGTATGGTGTTCAAATAACCACAAACAAACTACTTAGTATGAAAAGTTAGTTGTATAGGATTTTTATTTCTATTTGGTTTTTTTGACAGGATGGAAGTGAAATATCTTAAAGGGGCATACACATGTAATTTGGGTTATTTACTGAGGGATAAGTAAATATGTATGATTTATTTTGAAAAGAGCTGTACTAAGGAATTACAACATCTATGAAAGGTTTTGATGGTTGTTAGAAGTAGTAGACTATAGGATGAAACAATTCATTGAATGATTTCAATGACCTCTGAAATCTGTCCTGGCTTCATAGTGTGACCTGATCACCCGCACTATGAATTCTAGAGGCATGCTGAATTAAGGGGTTAGATAAAATAAGGATAATTGTGAAGAAGTTTACAAATTGGAAAAATCCTATATATAAATTAGTTTAAACAGGACAAGGATGAAGTGAGAGAGTTAGTCCTGAAGGAGAAGTATTCCTTGAATAGTGTTATAGAATACAGTTAAGTAAAGATATGCTCAAGGGTTGTCATTTTAAGGTTAGTTATTATGTTAGGTTTGATAGGCAACATTGTTTTGTTTTGTTTTTTGTACACATGAATCACGATGTGATGTATGTGTCCAAGGGGGGAAGTATGCAAGGAGTATTAAGGATGTGAGCAGTAGTAATAATGTGTTATGGGTTAGGTTAAATCATTTTTGTTTTTGTAATAGGAGGCATGGTGTAGAGGTGGTCTGTCTATGAAATAAGTGGATGACAACAAGCTGGAAGCAGGTGTGCTTCATAATCTCAAGGCTTCTCTTGACGGATGAGAGGACAGGAGTAGCATACTGTGTCTCACCTAACATAACAATGTTCTTAAGATTTTATTTTCATGAGTGAAGATAACTCTGCCCAACTGAGTAGGATAATCTGAGTATTTTCTGTGCCCTGGAGACTATGTGATGGCAAAAGACTACAGAAGAAAGAGCTGGAAAGACCCTATGTGGAGGGGCCTGCACCAGGGTTGTAGGCTACCTTAATGATGGTAAAAGTGGTGGAGACAGATACTAAGATCCATGTTCCCCACTATAGGAGTGTTCCAACCTCAGCCATTGGGTAGCATTGTTGTCTTTTGTGTGTGTCTGTGCTTGTGTCTTTGCAGCAGTAACTCTGAGCTTCCCTATGGGAAGGCTGAAAGAAGGACACTTTTCACAGACCGATGTTTATAGATTGAGAGGGACTTTGGCTGATCCGGAGACCCTAGTGACGGGGGAAGGTTAACAACAGAAGTGACCTACATATCGTTGTCCAGGTTATACCAACGATGGTACTGATAGAGGGGAGTATTGGGTATCATCTTAACCATTGTACCAGAGTGAGGGAACTGATGATTGAGAGATCCCAGACCTCCAAGACGCACCAGATATCCTTATCATTGATTAATATGTACTAGACTAGTTACCTGAGAATAAGGGGAATGGAGTACTGATAATAAAATAAAGAGCAGAAGAACAAGACATAGAAGGGATATAGGCAGGAGTAGAATGTAGATTCTTGCACAGGCAGGAACCATAACTAAAAATACAGGAAGGGATCACTATTAAAATACAAGGGTTAAATAGTATTGGTGTGTGAGAAACCAGCACAAAGAGTATGGGGAAGTCACATGGGGTAGTGTGACCTTAGGGTAATGAAAGAAAGAGACAGGTGAATCATAGACATAAGGAAAACAGTCCAATACTTAGATAAACAATTTGATGTAGTATTTGGTGTTAGATTTCCAGGGGAAAGTGTTATTAGAAGAGAGAAGTGTAAGCAATTGGTATGAGCAAAAATATAGGAATGTTACAATAAAACAATTGGGTTATATAATTTGGAAGAATTCAAGGGAGAATGTGAAACATAATGATTTGTCATGTAGACAATGTTAATAGGGATGTTTTGGATTGGAAATTAACTCAACTGAACTGTTATGATCTGTCCTTTCCTGAGGTTACAACGGATGGTGTCGTAATGCATTGCAGAGATCAATTGGCTCAGAACGGTGTAAACCTCAATAAAAACCAAAAATCCTCTACTCGGCTGAAGAGGAACAACAAAGGCGTTGAAGATGTTCCTGTCTGACCCACCTCTGACCTGAATTCAACATCAAATCAAAGCAATCAAATGCTTTCTCTTTTGTGCTTTTTCTTTCAAGAATGTGAGGAAAGATGTCTATGCAAATGCAACATTCTTCCTAATTTGGGTATACTGGTTTGCACATGGACAAAACAGGATGATGGTGGAGGTGTGGTGGTTCAGGTGTGACATTGGAATATGAACTATGAAGAACTATGAAGGACATAATGAAGACGCCAGGAGATTGAGTGCCGGTAGAGGAAGGGAGTGTTTGTTGATTAAGGAGGTATTATACACTACTAAATTTATAGTAATTGGGACAATGCATTAGGGTACTGATCTGATGTAATTCTTGGTATGAGGAAGTTAATGCTAGAATTATTATAATATAAATGTACATTCGGCCAGTATCGATATGTGCCAAGGTGGAGTTTGTGTTATGTTTGGAGATGAATGTTGTACTTTTATCCCCAATAATACTGCCCCGGATGGTTCTTTCACGGAAGCAATGACTAAACTCAAGGGACTACGAAAAGAGGTTAAGGATAATGCTGGGTATGATGTTCATGTTTGGGACTGGATGGAATTAACTTTGAGAAAATGGGGTGCAATGTTTACAAAGATGGGAATAATGATAGGAATATCACTTGTAGTAATGGGAGTAGTGTTTTGTTGTATACTACCTCTGATCAAATCACTTTTGATTCAAACCACAGTAAAACAAATGACTGTACAGACAAATGTTACTATTTCAGCCAAAGAAATACACCCAGTTCAGGGAGTTCCAGGACAGTATGTTAATAAATTTGGGAAATCTTGTAATGTTAAAGGAGGACCAATGGACTGTCCATTTGGGAATCCTGAATGTCTGTATGGAGTTGTCCCTGGGGGTGGATGGGTCTGTCATGGTTACAAAGCCCAACAGGAAAATGTGGAGGTTAATTTAGAGGAGAACCTTCCTGACTTGTATCCAATACCTGACTGGGCTATGGGTCCTCATCAGGATGGGTCAAGTAATGAGGAAGATATATTGGGTTGAATATGTGTGTGTGAAGTGAAACCAAATGTGGCAAGGCTAAGAATAAGTAACTGCATATGCTTACATATATTTGGTAATTAATCTTTGTATTATTTGGGACAATATTGGAATGTCCCATAGGGGGGATATGTAGGATTATTTTATGTATCATTATGACGTGTAGGGAGATGCCAAAGGTAAAATGTAATAAACATGTTTGATGTTGTATAATTAAGAAATATGTTTAAATAAGAAATGTAGACATTAAGTGTATGCTATGTTTTAAATGAATGCATGTGTTCTTTCACAGAGGCTTTCAACAGTGTGCATTGCATTAGTTCTGTTTTAAGAAGGGGGCCTGCGTTACGCAGCCAATAGAATGATAGAATGAAAAGGCTTCATATAGAAAAAGCATTCATGACCTTTTGGAGTGGACATTATGTGACAGCTGGATGTTGAAAAAGAAGGGCGGTGCAGAACTAAAATAAGTTAGGAATGTGCGCATGTTTGTTTATTTGTGTGTATAAAAGAGATCTCTAAGCCAGAGAGAGACAGTTTATCCATGGAGAAAAAACTCAGGCTTTTTGTTATGCAATAAAGAGTCTAAATTCTTGAATTCACAGGCTTCCGTGTCTATAGAGATATTTTGTTTGAGTTGATTATTTCTTAGTCAAATGTTTCTACGACAAAACACAGCATTAGACGCGGCGCTCTCCGTGCTACTGCATTTACGCCTCGATTACACCGACAGTGTCATTGCATTTTGGTACCCACCAGAAGTACATTAATTTCCAATGAAAAACTGCGTTTGCCTTGCAGCATTGCGTTGCATAGGCAGTTGCAGTGCGTTCTGTGTGTTGCATACATTGGATTTATCGAATGTATGTGTCAAACTGTATGCGTAGATGGCTTGGCTGAAATGGTAGCAGAAGGTGAATGTTGCATTTTTGTTGCACACATATCCAGATGATGCTGGTACCATTTTTCGGAAAAACTCTAACGGTTTGATCGAGGCATTAGACAGGTTAATGCCTCTATCATACAGACAGAATCATTGCATTTTGGTACAACAGAAGTCCATTAATTTCCAATGGAACTCTGCGTTTGCCCTGCAGCATTAAGTTGCAGTTGCAGTGGGTTCTGTGTGGTGCATTCGTTGGATTTATCGAATTTATGCTCAAACTGTATGCATAGACAGCTTGACATAAATGGTAGCAGAAGGTGAATGTTGAACTTTTGTTGCACACATATCCAGATGATGCAAAACACTGTCGGTGTGATCATGGCTGCTTGTACCGTTCCCGTGAAAGCCTTTTACATTCAGTCTACCACATTACCTACCTGTACGTCGCCAAGGGCGCTCAATCCCTTTCCAACCACAAACTACCCACGCAAGACCGACTGCATTTCTCCAACGGCGTCTGAAGTCGAACAGAAAAATAGCCAATTATTGAAATTGTTTGCTGTACATTTTATGATTTTCTTAAACAGAGCATCAAAGAGCAATTCGAATCCATCATGCCAGGGGCAACTGCTCTTTTCATGTCACGGAAAACACTTGAAAGCCTTTCTGTAGTTGCTGTTTTGTCAATGAGGCACCGTAGCCTAGACTAGCTTGACCTCGGCAATTATAATGCATTTAGTTAGGCCTACTGTGCATGCAGCGATACCACGCGTTTCACCGGTTTCCTCACCTTCTAAAAATGTATGAGCATGTAAACAGAACATTGTAGAGAGTGTAATGAAAGTGATTTAATCTGAAATAAACTATAGAGCTTGGACTATGTAACATGGTATTGTGTAAACTAGGCAATATGGATACAGGTGCATAGTTTACTATTGAACCAGGTCTGCACTGTGCCAGCTTTGTGTTAGCCCACTGAACTAAAGCCTATAGGTGTTAATCGACAAAAGATTATTCATTATGCATAGTCTGATGAAGCATCTGCTACATATAATTTCCATTCCGTTGAAATCTGTACATCCACATTACACAGACATGTATGGTAATCCACTGAACATAGCCGTTTCTGTCACTCCCCTAACCTCAGAGGTGTGTATGGCTCTGCCTAATCTACCAATTTCATGGGCAATGTTCCAAATGGCACCCTATTCCCTTTATAGTGCACTACTTTTGACAAGGGCCCATAGGACTATGATTAAAAGTAGTGCACTATATAGGGAATAGGGTGCCATTTGGAGTGTAGCCTTGATGACGTGTCCATCCATCTTGATTAAGGAGACAAACAGAGGCGTTAAGGTGGGTATGGTTAGGCCTGCCACAGACCCTCCTGGCTTCACCACGCACAGGTCATTTATCATGTCACCTAACCGCTACATAATCACAATGCCTAGAGGACCAGCCTGTCCCCATAGGCTTGTTGCTGGAACCATGTGTGTGTTACAGTAAGGGTCTAACCAGCTCTAACTCTCCTAGTCAATGTTGACCCTAAAATAACAGGTTGCACTGTAAGCTACTGGAGGGCCACAGTGTCTACTGGTTGACCTTATCTTCTCTCCTTTTAAATCAGTGGTAGTGCACTAAATAGGGAATAGGGTGCCATTTGGGATGAAGCCAGAGCCAGTGTCTGGTTTCGAGCTGGGATAGCAGGTGTTGTCACTCCTTAACCAATCAGTGACATGTGCTGACCGATAAAAACCAGCAGGCACTGCTACGTTCAAGGGCTGGGGTTCGCTGACTGTTTACGTCAATCCCCAGTGGTATTTTATATATTTATATATTTGGCAGATTTAGGAGCTTTCTGCTCAACTGGTTTTGTCATTCATTGCAATTCATGATGAGGCTTTTATTGTGATAAAGGGAGAAGTTTGAGAATACTGCTCTGGAAATGTGAAACTACATGTGCCTAGCTGCAGGCTATATCAGCTCTCTAAAAAGTGTATAAAAAACTGAAAAATGCCTGTCAGAAGGTAATGTAACAGCTAGCCTCGAAAGAGGTTTGACAATTCCATCATGAATGAGACAGTGCTAGTGCTATCAGATCACTATTTTACAGCTAAAGTAATGCCCGGCCAAATCATGTCTTTCAGAATATACTGTGTGAAAATAAATAAGAACACAATTGGTTTGCCATTTTGTAGCCAAAGCTAGGGATGAACAGTAGTGCAGAGAGAATAGGGTGACATTTGGGACACAACCCAGGATTCCTGCAGTTTAACTGTTTAGCCCAGGTGAAAGTCTCCTACCAGACGATCTGACTTCTCTCAGTATTGCCAGATTGTTATTACCTGTTCTGTGATATCCTTCTGTGATGTACCATCTGTTTATTCCCCCATAAGACACCTCCCTCACTGTTCCAACTGCAGGAGAGAGAGAGAGAATCAAGGGTGCCAATAATTATGTACCTGACTATACATATACACTGAACAAAAATATTAACTATAGTGAGTTTCCCTGCTCTGCTTTTTACCCAAGGGTCTGATTATGGTCACTGTGACACTATTAGCTATATAGTGAACTACCTCTGAACACAACCCTATGGGTCCTGGTCAAAAGTAGTGCACTAGGGAATATGGTGCCATTTGGGATGCAGCCTCTGTGTTCCTACTACACCGATCAAAAATATAAACGCAACATGCAACAATTTCTAAGATTTTACTGAGTTACAGTTCATAATAGGTAATCAGTCAATTTAAATAAATTCATTAGCTCATCTATGGATTTCACATGACTGGAAATACAGATATGCATCTGTTGGTCACAGATACCTTTAAAAAAAGGAAGGAGCATGGATCAGAAAATCAGTCAGTATCTGGTGTGACCACCATTTGCCTCATGCTACGCGATACATCTCCTTCGCATAGAGTTGATCAGGCTGTTGATTGTGGTGAGTATGCAGGCCATGGAAGAACTGGGACATTTTCAGCTTCCGGGAATTGTTTACAGATCCTTGTGACATGGGGCCGTGCATTATCATGCCCAAACATGAAGTGATGGCGGCGGATGAATGGCACGACAATGGTCCTCAGGATCTCGTCACAGTATCTCTGTGCATTCAAATTTCCATCGATAAAATGCAAGTGTGTTCGTTGTCCGTAGCTTATGCCTGCCCATACCATAACCCCACCGCCACCATGGGACACTCCGTTAACAATGTTGACATCAGCAAACCGCTCACCAACACAATACCATACACGCTGTCTGCCATCTGCCCGGTACAGTTGAAACCGGGATTCATCCGAGAAGAGCACACTTCTCCAGTGTGCCAGTGGCCATCAAAGGTGATCATTTTCCCATTGAAGTCGGTTACGACGCCAAACTGTAGTCAGGCCAAGACCCTGGTGAGGACGACGAGCACGCAGATGAGCTTCCCTGAGACGGTTTCTGACAGTTTGTGCAGGTGAAGAAGCCGGATGTGGAGGACCTGGGCTGGCGTGGTTACACTTGGTCTGCGGTAGTGAGGCCGGTTGGACATACTACCAAATTCTCTAAAATGACGTTGACGGCGGCTTATGGTAGAGAAATGAACATTAAATTCTCTAGCAAGAGCTCTGGGGGACATTCCTACAATCAGCATGCCAATTGCACGCGCCCTCCAAACTTGAGACATCTGTGGCATTGTGTTATGTGACAAAACTGCACATTTTAGAGTGGCCTTATATTGTTCCCAGCACAAAGTGCACCTGTGTAATGATAATGCTGTTTAATCAGCTTCCTGATATGCCACACCTGTCAGGTGGATGGATTATCTTGGCAAAGGAGAAATGCTCACTAACAGGGATGTAAACAAATTTGCAAGGTGTCGAAAGAGTTCCACAGGGATATCGGCCCATGTTGACTCCAATGCTTCCCACAGTTGTATCAAGTTGGCTGGATGTCCTTTGGGTGGTGGACCATTCTTGATACACATGGGGAACTTTTGAGCAGCAGCGTTGCAGTTCTTGACACAAACCGATGCGCCTGGCACCTACTACCATACCCCGTTCAAAGGGACTTCAATATTTTGTCTTGCCCATTCACCCTCTGAATGGCACAGATACACAATCCAGTCTCAATTGTTTCAAGGCTTAAAAATCCTTCCTTAACCTGTCTCCTCCCCTCCATCTACACTGATTGAAAGGAGGATTTAACAAGTGACATCAATAAGGTGTCATAGCTTTCACCTGGATTCACCTGGTCAGTTTGTATACTCAGTGTATATTCTGCTAATTGGACCACAATGGCAAGGTACAATACGAAGACTAAAGCCAAATTATTATTGCACATACGCACGTTGATACCGTATTGAAAAAGAAGAAAGCAGTCATAGATTAAATTGAGGTGATTAGATTTAATTAACACATTCACTGAAGTGGATCAGGCTGTGATTTGATCCACAGGGGTCCTATGTGTCAAGCGTCTCAGAGTACGACTACAGTTTTGCCTTGTAGATCACTGTGAATAAGATGACATGGCCAGGGGGGTCTGATCCTGGATCAGCACTCTCACTCTGAGATGCTTCATACATACGGCAGTTCTGAGCCAAGTCAACTCTTTGAATTAGCATCATTGGCTGAAAGCAGGTTATAAAATGTCCGTCTTGTAACCATCCAGGTACTATGCAGATTGGATAAAAAGGGTGAGTTGGACTCGTTTTGACAGTATTGGTGCAAGTAAACAGAAAGGGAAGGACACACACACACACAATTATACTATATATATATATATATATATATATTGTACTGATCTGCATGGAGGAATGGGCCAAAATACCAGCAACAGTGTGTGAAAACCTTGTGAAGACTTACAGAAAACGTTTGACCTGTGTCATTGCCAACAAAGGGTATATAACAAAGTATTGAGAAACTTTTGTTATTGACCAAATACTTATTTTCCACCATAATTTGCAAATAAATTCATACAAAATCCTACAATGTGATTTTCTGGATTTTTTTTTCTCATTTTGTATGTCATAGTTGACGTGTACCTATGATGAAAATTACAGGCCTCTCTCATCTTTTTAAGTGGGAGAACTTGCACAATTGGTGGCTGACTAAATACTTTTTCCCCCCACTGTATATGATGAAACTGGCTCTCATGAGGACCGCCACAGGAAAGGAAGACCCAGAGTTACCTCTGATGCAGAGGATACGTTCATTAGACTTAACTGCACATCAGATTGCAGCCCAAATAAATGCTTCACAGAGTTCAAGTAACAGATACATCTCAACATCAACTGTTCAGAGGAGACTGCGTGAATCAGGCCTTCATGGTCGAATTGCTGCAAAGAAACCACTACTAAAGGACACCAATAAGAAGAAGAGACTTGCTTGGTCCAAGAAACACTAGTAATGGACATTAGACTGGTGGAAATCTGTCCTTTTGTCTGATGAGTCCAGATTTGAGATTGTTGGTTCCAACCGCCGTGTCTTTGTGAGACGCAGAGTCGGTGAACGGATGATCTCCGCATGTATGGTTCCCACCGTGAAGCATGAAGGAGGAGGTGTGACGGTGCTTTGCTGGTGACACTGTCTGTGATATATTTAGAATTCAAGGCACACTTAACCAGCATGGCTTCCACAGCATTCTGCAGCGATACGCCATCCCATCTTGTTTGCGCTTAGTGGGACTATCATTTGTTTTTCAAAAGGACAATGACCCAACACACCTTCAGGCTGTGTAAGGGCTATTTGGCCAAGAAGGAGAGTGATGGAGTGCTGCATCAGATGACCTGGCCTCCACAATCACCCAACCTCAACCCAATTGAGATGGTTTGGGATGAGTTGGACCGCAGAGTGAAGGAAAAGCAGCCAACAAGTGCTCAGCATATGTGGGAACTCCTTCAAGACTGTTGGAAAAGCATTCCAGGTGAAGCTGGTTGAGAGAATGCCAAGAGTGTGCAAAGCTGTCATCAAGGCAAAGGGTGGCTACTTTGAAGAATCTCACTTTTTTGGTTACTACATGTCTTCACTATTACTCTACAATGTAGAAAATAGTAAAAATAAAGAAAAACCCTTGAATGAGTAGGTGTGTCCAAACTTTTGACTGGTACTGTATATATACAGTATACAAAGACACACACACTCACAGGCTGACATGTCCATGTTCAATATAGATTAATGGGATGGCTTGAGAACATCCCTCAATGCTACTCTGACAATGCACTGTTGGACGCACATTGAATTATTAATGTCAGGCGTTCCAAACACTATGAATGAGACATGACATTTCATATTTCAGATGGGTGTATTTTATAACAGCCGCCCTACTCTGTCAATTCTTACTAACGTATTTAAAGGATGTGCTGATTACTGGACTGCCTGACAGATCGTTAATCATGTTTCCTTTTCTTCCTTTTCATTGAAATGGCATTCTGCCGTATTAAATCACACCATTTCTGACATGAAAACACATTCAGTATAGCTCTGGTTTTGTTAACATTAGAGGCCTGGAAAATAATTTAATTTCACGTGTATATTGGTGTAGACATTGGGAGATAAAGAGGCAAGAAAGAACATCCTGTTCTATTCAAGGACACGGTTGTGTTATTACATAGGTAGCCTTCTAGTTTTTGACTTGCAGAGCTTTATGGACTCTACAATACAGAGATGTATCTAGTTAGGGATTAAATTACTGAGGTGAATTGAAGGAAATGTCTTGTTAAGAAGTAAAGCAATGATGTTATACATGGCTCAGTACCTTAGTTCTATGGTTAGAAATAAGGTACATTCAGGGAATTGAATGAACCTGACAAGGTGTCCCTTTATAGCAGGGGTGGGCAAACCTTTTGGCTCAAGGGCCACATTGAGTTTTTGAAATGAAGTAAAGGGCCACATACTATATGCGTGAGAAAACATGAAGCCTTTATTCATTTTCACATTGACACGTAACTACTAGTGTACTGTAGGTGTACATATGCTTGCAGAACAATTCTACCCTTGTACCATCTCTACCCTTGTTTTTTGTGAACAGGGCCTTACTTTGCCCCCCCCCCCCCCTCCTTGCTTTATAGTATAGTTTAAAAAGCTATATCCTTTAATCAAACTCACTGTCTTCTAATAATCCCTCAGAATTGAGGGTTAGGGGTTTCCAGTTTGTAAAGGAAAACCTATTGAAGACCAAATTGCCTGTAATGTTAACAGACGTACAGTAAAGATACTACTGGTTCCTCGTCACCATGGTAGAGGAGAAACTATGCAGATTAAGTATGCATCCCAAATGGCACCCTATTTCTTAGCCTATTTGATGTCTATGGGCTCTGGTAAAAAGTAGTGCACAATGAAAGGATTAAGGGAAAAAAACTCTGGTCAAAAGTAGTGCACTATGTGAGGAATAGAGTGCCATTTGGGAAACAACCTAGTGTCAGAGGAGAAGAGCTTCATTTAACAGTGGTATGACCTTACAACCGAGTCATCTCACACACGGCTGAGTCCAAAATTATAACTCCAATAATGGACTGTACATCAAACTGAAGTAGGTTACTACTGGAATACCAGACACTGCAGAACAATTTTATTATAAACCAAAGATGCTCCTCTTCTTCTTGTTCTTGACACGCCTATGGTGCCGGTTACAGTGGAGGAGATATTTGAATAATTGCTTTCCGAATCAGGAGTCACAGTCCTGAGAATCCCATGCATACCAATAAGTTATATTGGTGATACTTGCTGCAGTCACAGCCGTTTGCAGGCGTCGGAGGGAAAATGCATGTTCTATGAGCTCGGGAACATGAAGACACTGCAGATTGCACCCGTATCCTTCCCAAGGCAGGAGGGGAGGGACACACTGGGTTGCCTTCGGAGTAGCCGAGTAGCGCTCAGCGAAAAACACAGCCTCATGATTTAAATGTTGTTTTTGTTAATATCAACCACACTTTATTTCCTGTATTTAGAGATGTCTGGGTGCTGCGTATAAAACCCCTAGAGATTAGTCATCTCGTTGTCGAGGGGAGTCGGAGATGACAACAGATACATTACAAATATCTACCAGTCAGACAAACAATAACAGCAGAATCTATATGACGGAAATGGAGATGAATGGATACACTGGAACAGAGCAGAAATGCATTCAGGGGTACAGCCTGCTGAGGAGACTACTGTTAAAATGACATATTTAGTGTTATTTCACATCCAGATGACTGTCAGCTATGTACTGTATATGTGTATATGACCAATACAATTTTATTTGATTTAGGGCTGAAATTCATCATCACAGAATTATAGTTCTGTAGCTTTGTAATAAGACTGTAATTAACAACATTGTATCAACATGTTACCATTGCATGGCTTTCAAGATTTACTAGTTTAGGTATCTGCTAGAAGTCCGATGAAGCAGACCAACATGGGTAATATTTTAAAAGTGGGTAGGCATATCATGCCATTCATGAGAAGGCATTCTGGCCTCCAGTATCTGGTATTTGAGTTAACGTACACCAGCCTCATTCAATACAACGTGCCTTGAGTGGACAACAGCATCTTATTTACATAACCCAGTCAAATGGTACCTGGGTTGACTGAGGTTACTGTTCCCTACCTACCTTATTTCTGTCCAAAGATTCAAACGAGATTATTTAGGATATGAGAATATCCGAAGATGAAGACGAGGAATGCCTTTGAAGATATTTTGGCTGCACTGTTTGTACTGAGCATTGTTAAGGCAAGGCTACATCTTCTGCAATCCCAATTCACATTACACTATCACATATTACCTACAATCTGACATTACATTTACATTTTAGTCATTTAGCAGACGCTCTTATCCAGAGCGACTTACAGTGACATGTGCTCGTAGATTAAGGTAGATTGAAAGAGAGCATATCTTTGTCATTTAATGATGTACTGGCATATACTGTATATATGTTTTATTTCATTTAACATTTATTTAACTGGGAAAAGACCCTTGAGGTTAGAAACATATTTTTTGAGGGGGACCTGGCCAAGAGGTCAGCAGGACGTAGTTAGTGTGTACACATAACACACAACACAATACATAAAAATATTTGAATGGAGGTAACATGGGTACCTTTATGACAGCTGCTGTTCATCAGGAAACAGCTACGCCTGGAAACACAGACAAGTAGAACACTGGCCAACAAGCTACGCCTGGAAACACAGACAAGTAGAACACTGGCCAACAAGCTACGCCTGGAAACACAGACAAGTAGAACACAGGCCAACAAGCTACGCCTGGAAACACAGACAAGTAGAACACTGGCCAACAAGCTACGCCTGGAAACACAGACAAGTAGAACACTGGCCAACAAGCTACGCCTGGAAACACAGACAAGTAGAACACTGGCCAACAAGCTACGCCTGGAAACACAGACAAGTAGAACACTGGCCAACAAGCTACGCCTGGAAACACAGACAAGTAGAACACTGGCCAACAAGCTACGCCTGGAAACACAGACAAGTAGAACACTGGCCAACAAGCTACGCCTGGAAACACAGACAAGTAGAACACTGGCCAACAAGCTACGCCTGGAAACACAGACAAGTAGAACACTGGCCAACAAGCTACGCCTGGAAACACAGACACGTAGAACACTGGCCAACAAGCTACGCCTGGAAACACAGACAAGTAGAACACTGGCCAACAAGAAGTGTGTGTGTGTGTGCGTGCGTGCACCTGCCTGGCTGCGTGTGTGCGTGCGTATGTGCGTGAACAGGAAATACTTTTCTCTGCCAGGCATAGCCAATGAAGGGGAGGGAGTTAAAACAGTAAGCTGTGGCACCGTCTAAAGGCTGGTGGAGTGACAGGAAGGGGCGGGAGGTGAAACAGTGAGGTTTGAAGCTGTCACACCATCTAAAGGCTGGTGGAGTGACAGGAAGCAAGGTAAAACAGTGAGGTTTGAAGCTGTGGCACCATATAATATAATATAATATGCCATTTAGCAGACGCTTTTATCCAAAGCGACTTACAGTCATGTGTGCATACATTTTTACGTATGGGTGGTCCCGGGGATCGAACCCACTACCCTGGCGTTACAAGCACCATGCTCTACCAATTAAGCTACAGAGGACTACCATCTAAAGCAGAGCAAACCTTTTGGCTCAAGGGCCACATTGAGTTTTTGAAACCAAGTGACGGGCCACATACTATATGCGTGACAAAACATGTGAAGCCTTTATTCATTTTCACATTGACACGTAACTACTAGTGTACTGTAGGTGTACATACAGTTGAAGTCGGAAGATGACCTACACCTTAGCCAAATACACTTAAACTCAGTTTTTCACAATTCCTGACATTTAATCCTAGTAATAATTCCCTGTTTTAGGTCAGTGTACCAGGCCCTCCTGCAGCAAAGCACCCCCACAGCATGATGCTGCCACCCCCGTTCTTCACGGTTGGGGTGGTGTTCTTCGGCCTGCAAGCCTTCCCCTTTTTCCTCCAAACATAACGATGGTCATTATGGCCAAACAGTTATATTTTTGTTTCATCACACCAGAGGACATTTCTCCAAAAAGTACGATCTTTGTCCCCATGTGCAGTTGCAAACCGTAGTCTGGCTTTTTTATGGCGGTTTTGGAGCAGTGGCTTCTTCCTTGCTGAGCGGCCATTTAGGTTATGTCGATATAGGACTCGTTTTACTGTGGACATTGATACTTTTGTACCTGTTTCCTCCAGCATCTTCACAAGGTCCTTTGCTGTTGTTCTGGGATTGATTTGCACTTTTCGCACCAAAGTACGTTCATCTCTAGGAGACAGAACGCGTCTCCTTCCTGAGCAGTATGACGGCTGCGTGGTCCCATGGTGTTTATACTTGTGTACTATTGTTTGTACAGATGAACGTGGTACCTTCAGGCGTTTGGAAATTGTTCCCAAAGATGAACCAGACTTGTGGAGGTCTACAATTTTTTTTCTGAGGTCTTGACTGATTTCTTTTGATTTTCCCATGATGTCAAGCAAAGAGGCACTGAGTTTGAAGGTAGGCCTTGAAATACATCCACAAGTACACCTCCAATTGACTCAAATGATGTCAATTAGCATATCAGAAGCTTCTAAAGTCATGACATCATTTTCTGGAATTTCCCAAGCTGTTTAAAGGCACCGTCAACTTAGTGTATGTAAACTTCTGACCCATTGGAATTGTGATTCAGTGAATTATTAGTGAAATAATCTGTCTGTTAACAATTGTTGGAAAAATTACTTGTGTCATGCACAAAGTAGATGTCCTAACCGACTTACCAAAACTATAGTTTGTTAACAAAAAATGTGTGGAGTGGTTGAAAAACGAGATTTAATGATTCCAACCTAAGTGTATGTAAACTTCCGACTTCAACTGTATGCTTGCAGAACAATTCTACCCTTGTACCATCTCTACCCTTGTTTTTGTGAACACAAAATTGATATAATTTATATAATCACAGACACAGTCAAGCACACACACAGATCCTGCATCTCTACCCTTGTAAAGTACAATCAAACTTAGCCACAATATGCAAATTTAAAATATATATATATATGTATACAGTGGGGGAAAAAGTATTTAGTCAGCCACCAATTGTGCAAGTTCTCCCACTTAAAAAGATGAGAGAGGCCTGTAATTTTCATCATAGGTACACGTCAACTATGACAGACAAAATGAGGAAAAAAATCCAGAAAATCACATTGTAGGATTTTTAATGAATTTATTTGCAAATTATGGTGGAAAATAATTATTTGGTCAATAACAAAAGTTTCTCAATACTTTGTTATATACCCTTTGTTGGCAATGACACAGGTCAAACGTTTTCTGTAAGTCTTCACAAGGTTTTCACACACTGTTGCTGGTATTTTGGCCCATTCCTCCATGCAGATCTCCTCTAGAGCAGTGATGTTTTGGGGCTGTCGCTGGGCAACACAGACTTTCAACTCCCTCCAAAGATTGTCTATGGGGTTGAGATCTGGAGACTGGCTAGGCCACTCCAGGACCTTGAAATGCTTCTTACGAAGCCACTCTTTCGTTGCCTGGGCGGTGTGTTTGGGATCATTGTCATGCTGAAAGACCCAGCCACGTTTCGTCTTCAATGCCCTTGCTGATGGAAGGAGGTTTTCACTCAAAATCTCACGATACATGGCCCCATTCATTCTTTCCTTTACACGGATCAGTCGTCCTGGTCCCTTTGCAGAAAAACAGCCCCAAAGCATGATGTTTCCACCCCCATGCTTCACAGTAGGTATGGTGTTCTTTGGATGCAACTCAGCATTCTTTGTCCTCCAAACACGACGAGTTGAGTTTTTACCAAAAATTTCTATTTTGGTTTCATCTGACCATATGACATTCTCCCAATCCTCTTCTGGATCATCCAAATGCACTCTAGCAAACTTCAGACGGGCCTGGACATGTACTGGCTTAAGCAGGGGGACACGTCTGGCACTGCAGGATTTGAGTCCCTGGCAGCGTAGTGTGTTACTTTGGTCCCAGCTCTCTGCAGGTCATTCACTAGGTCCCCCCGTGTGGTTCTGGGATTTTTGCTCACCGTTCTTGTGATCATTTTGACCCCATGGGGTGAGATCTTGCGTGGAGCCCCAGATCGAGGGAGATTATCAGTGGTCTTGTATGTCTTCCATTTCCTAATAATTGCTCCCACAGTTGATTTCTTCAAACCAAGCTGCTTACCTATTGCAGATTCAGTCTTCCCAGCCTGGTGCAGGTCTACAATTTTGTTTCTGGTGTCCTTTGACAGCTCTTTGGTCTTGGCCATAGTGGAGTTTGGAGTGTGACTGTTTGAGGTTGTGGACAGGTGTCTTTTATACTGATAACAAGTTCAAACAGGTGCCATTAATACAGGTAACGAGTGGAGGACAGAGGAGCCTCTTAAAGAAGAAGTTAGGGTCTGTGAGAGCCAGAAATCTTGCTTGTTTGTAGGTGACCAAATACTTATTTTCCACCATAATTTGCAAATAAATTCATTAAAAATCCTACAATGTGATTTTCTGGATAATTTTTTCTCATTTTGTCTGTCATAGTTGACTTGTACCTATGATGAAAATTACAGGCCTCTCTCATCTTTTTAAGTGGGAGAACTTGCACAATTGGTGGCTGACTAAATACTTTTTTCCCCCACTGTATATTCTATGACTGGAGACATGCAAAATGTAACGGCAGATGTGAAGAAAAAAAAACGATTCTAAAATTTGAGTGAAACATATGGTAAGAGCATCGGTTTCATTTGGAATGGTCTGTTTTTGAAAGCATATTAAGGAACAATTCTCATCTGCATTGTGAGCCATATTTACAGTTATCCTTTAGCCCAAATCTGACTGATTAAGTTATTACCTGTATCCAAGTGCATTGCTGGATAATTCTCACTGCATAATCATGAATAAGCATAATCCTTGCCGACCCCAGTCACGGTTATTCGAGTCTTAATGTGAACAATGGGTCTGGTCACCTCTCTTGGCAAGGGCATCAAAGTATGGTGTCATCTTTGATGTAGAGATTCTCAGAACAGCTGACAAGTGGTCATTTGTAAAATTTTACCTGTGACGGGATTTGTTGTAATTCATGACTGAGAATGTTTGTTCACACACATATGTGGACCCGAATAAAACAAGCATCCTTTGGGCGTGCTTTTTAATGTTTGGAAACATTGTTTCATTCAGTGAGCCATAGAACTGGTCTATTATTGCTGTTTTGTACTTCTCCTTCAAAGCACTGTCACATTGGATGTCGATGAGCTCCAATTGTGTGTCTGGTGGTGCTTTCTCACTGTCGAAAGACAGGGGGCATGATACAAGCTCCAGCTCAGTCTCAATCTTGGTGTGTCTGAGAGTCGGCAGGAAAACTCAGCATGCAGGTCGATCAAAGTGCTACTGTATGTCTCAGTGCGACACTGCGATGTGGGCGCGTTCAGGAAAACAGGATGTCAATGTGTCTGCTCTGTTTTAAGGGTCGGATGTCAGCGAACCCAGTTCTTAATTAGAGCCTATAGGTCTGAGAGCTTGGCAGAGCGGAGCTGTGCTCTCTCACATTAACCCTGGAACTATTATTAAAAACTGTCACTTTAATTAGCGGGTATGATAACACACACACAAACACAGATGCAGGCAGACACAGACACACAAAGACGTAGACACACACACACACAGTCACAAAGAGATAAAAAAAAAAGCATGATTACCATCAGTATTGACTTCAGTCATTTCCCTAGGTCCATCTGATGACATGTGATTCAAATCTGGTCAACAGCCTCAAGGGTCCCAAAGTGTTTTCTGGAATCAAGTCATTTCTGCTTCCACAACCTTACAACACTGGCAAAACACATTACAGAACATCACCAGATGTCTTTTTTAAAACAGCAGAAGATCAACAGAATAGGTTGGGTTGATTTTTTACTTACCCAGACTGTGTCCCAAATGGCACCCTATTCCCTATATAGTGCACTAGTTCTGACCAGAACTCTATGGGCCCTGGTCAAAAGTGCACTAAATAGGGAATAGGGCGCTGTTTGGGATGCAAAACACTAGTACTAAGAACCCTACAGTGTGTTCAATGTGCTGTGACTGCTGTGACCCATCACACTGTACCACAGTTACAGCAGTGCACATCTCTTTGCCTGTAGCTGTTTGGCTGAATAACAGTGCTGTTCATTAGAGTATGATGCTGACAGGCTGGCTGGCCCAGATACAATACTCCCAGAATAGATAGATTATCAACTTTTCCTCCATTTCTATGCCTGCTCTCCTCAAAGCATCTACAGATGACAACGCAATCACTGAGGGGTCACCTGACTCACCTGGTACATACATTAACTCTTGCAATGAAGAACCACGTATCTACGTTTTGGACAAATTTGGTGACATTACATGTTTTTAGTTGCATAGCCAAGTCAATATGAAATCATCGCAAGTTTTGTCAAATGTATTTCCATGTAAGTTTGAAACTGATCATTATAGTAAATTTATGAGATACAAAATCAGTATTATTCGTTGCAAGCAAGAGTGTTTGGTAGCCATGGTGATATGTCACACACCCACAGCCAGGCTGCTGTATTTCTGTCACTATGTGGCATCTCCTAGGGTGCGTCCCAAATGGCACCCTATTGACTATAGAGTCTATTTCTGACCTGGTCAAAAGTAGTGCACTATATAGAAAATAGGGTGCCATTTCAAACGCAGCTCTTGTAAACACCATGCAGTCACTCCTCAGGACACTATTACTGTGATGGTTAACATGGCATGTCAGAAATAGTCTTCCAGTCTCTGTCTCACACTCCTTTTAATTATTGTAAGTGTTAGACATACAGTGCCTTCAGAAAGTATTTACACCCCTTGACTTTTTCCACATTTTGTTGTGTTACAGCCTGAATTTAAAATTGATTAAATTGAGATTTTGTCACTGGCCTACACACAATACCCCATAATGTCAAAGTGGAATTATGTTTTTAGAAATGTTGACAAATGAATAAAAAAAGAAAAGCTGAAAGGTCTTGAGTCAATAAGTATTCAAACCCTTTGTTATGGCAAGCCTAAATAAGTTCATCAATAAATATTTGCTTAACAACTCACATAATAACTTGCATGGGCTCACTCTGTGTGCAATAATAGTGTTTAACATGATCTTTTTATGAATACGTGATCTCTGTACCCCACACATACAATTATCTGTAAGGTCCCTCAGTCAAGCAGTGAATTTCAAACACAGATTCAACCACAAAGACCAGAGAGGTTTTCCAATGCCTCGCAAAGAAGGGCAAGTATTTGTAGATGGGTATAAAAAAAAAAGCAGACATTTAATATCCCTTTGAGCATGGTGAAGTTATTAATTACACTTTGGATGGTGTATCAATACACCCAATCACTACAAAGATACAGGCGTTCTTCCTCACTCAGTTGCCAGAGGGGAAGGAAACTGCTCAGGAATTTCACCATGAGGCCAATGGTGACTTTAAAACAGTTACAGAGTTTAATGGCTGTGATAGGAGAAAACTGAGGATGGATCAACAACATTGTAGATACTCCACAACATTGTAGTTACTCTTTTCACTCTGTCAATAAGTTAGTATTGTGGAGTAACTACAATGTTGTTGATCCATCCTCAGTTTTCTCCTATCACAGCCTGTACAGAATAGAAAATATTCAAAAACATGCATCCTGTTTGCAACAAGGCACTAAAGTAATACTGCAAAAAAAATGTGGCAAAGCAATTCACTTTTTGTCCTGAATATAAAGTGTAATGTTTGGGGCAAATCCAATTCAACACATTACAAGCACAGTGGTGGCGTCATCACGTTATGGATCTGCTTGTAATTGTTAAGGACTGGGGAGTTTTAATAAACATAACGGTGCTAAGCACAGGCAACCCCCCCCCCCACAGACACTGCCTGACTGATCTCCGAGGGGGACTGGCGCTCCAGGACTCCGGGCCAGCACCATCAATTATGGAGGGAACCCGATCCACTCGAGACAAATAAAAGTTTGCTCCTGAAAGGTTAAGAGCCAGTCGATGATTTATACGTGTGGGTACAGGGTGTGGGCCAGGATGGATGGATGGATGGATGGATGGATGGATGGATGGATAGATAGATAGATAGATAGATAGATAGATAGATAGATAGATAGATAGATAGATAGATAGATAGATAGATAGATAGATAGATAGATAGATAGATAGATAGATAGATAGATAGATAGATAGATAGATAGATAGATAGATAGATAGATAGATAGATAGATAGATAGATAGATAGATTTTAACCTGTATACTTTCCATCACCTTAAAGAAAGACCATTTCACTTTTCACTAAGAAATAAGTTGCATTTGCAAAGTACACTATACAGTTGAAGTCGGAAGTTTGCATACACTTAGGTTGGAGTCATTAAAACTCGTTTTTCAACCACTCCACAAATTTGTTCTTAACAAACTATAGTTTTGATGAGTCGGTTTGCAACTGCACATGGGGACAAAGATCTTACTTTTTGGAGAAATGTCCTCTGGTCTGATGAAACAAAAATAGAACTGTTTGGCCATAATAACAATCGTTATGTTTGGAGGAAAAAGGGGGTTGCTTGCAAGCCGAAGAACACAATCCCAACCATGAAGCACGGGGGTGGCAGCATCATGCTGTGGGGGTGCTTTGTCTTCCAAATGGACAATGATCCCAAGCATACTTCCAAAGTTGTGGCAAAATGGCTTAAGGACAACAAAGTCAAGGTATTGGAGTGGCCATCACAAAGCCCTGACCTCAATCCTATAGAAAACTTGTGGGCAGAACTGAAAAAGCGTGTGCGAGCAAGGAGGCCTACAAACCTGACTCAGTTACACCAGCTCTGTCAGGAGGAATGGGTCAAAATTCATCCAACTTATTGTGGGAAGCTTGTGGAAGGCTATCCGAAACGTTTTACCCAAATTAAACAATTTAAAGGCAATGCTACCAAATACTAATTGAGTGTATGTAAACTTCTGACCCACTGGGAATGTGATGAAAGAAATAAAAGCTTTTCATTCTCTCTACTATTATTCTGACATTTCACATTCTTAAAATAAAGTGGTGATCCTAACTGACCTAAGACAGGGAATTTTTACTAGGATAAAATGTCAGGAAAAACTGAGTTTAAATGTATTTGGCTATAGTGTATGTAAACTTCTGACTTCAACTGTATATACAAAAGTATGTGGACACCCTTTCAAATTAGTGAATTCGGCTATTTCAGCCACAGCCGTTGCTGACAGGTGTATAAAATCGAGCACACAGCCATGCAATCTCATTGGCAGGAGAATGGCCTTACTGAAGAGCTCAGTTACTTTCAATGTGGCACCGTCATAGGATGCCACCTTTCCAACAAGTCAGTTCTTCAAATTTCTGCCCTGCTAGAGCTGCCCTGGTCAAATGTAAGTGCTGTTATTGTGAAGTGGAAATGACTAGGAACAACAACGGCTCAACTGCAAAGTGGTAGTCCGCACAAGCTCACAGAACGGGACTTCTGAAGCGCGTAGCACGTAAAAATCGTCTGTCCTCGGTTCCAACACTCACTACCGAGCACAACATCAGCACAAGAACTGTTAGTTGGGAGCTTCATGAAATGGGTTTCCATGGCCGAGCAGCCGCACACAAGCCTAAGATCACCATGCGCAATGCCAATCGTTGGCTGGACTGGTGTAAAGCTCGCCGCCATTGGACTCTGGAGCAGTGGAAACGCGTTCTCTGGAGTGATGAATCACGCTTCAATATCTGGCAGTCCGACGGATGAATCTCGGTTTGGAGGATGCCAGGAGAAGGCTACCTGCCCGAATGCATAGTGCCAATAGTCTGGGGCTGTTTTCCTGGTTCGGGCTATGCCCCTTAGTTCCACTGAAGGGAAATCTTAATGCTACAGCATACAATGACATTCTAGACGATTCTGTGCAACCAACTTTGTGGCAACAGTTTGGGGAAGGCCCTTTCCTGTTTCAGCATGACAATGCCCCCATGCACAAAGCGAGGTCCATATAGAAATGGTTTGTCGAGATTGGTGTGGAAGCACTTGACCGACCTGCACAGAGCCCTGACCTCAACCCCATTGAACACCTTTGGGATGAATTGGAACGCCGACTGCGAGCCAGGTCTAATCGCCCAACATCAGTGCCCGACCTCATTAATGCTCTTGAGGCTGAAGGGAAGCAAGTCCCCGCAGCAATGTTCCAACATATAGTGGACAGCCTTCCCAGAAGAGTGGAGGCTGTTATAGCAGCAAAGGGGTAACAAACTCCATGTTAATGCTCATGATTTTGGAATGAGATGTTCGACAAGCAGGTGTCCACATACTTTTGGTAATGTTGTGTATTTCAAGAATAATGTACATCAAGCAAGAATTGTTATATTCCATATGTATTATCAGAATAACTTTTTTGTACAAATAATTATCAGACTGAAGTTACAAATGCTGGTAAACACTCAAATACATTTAGTTTAAATTTTTTCACAAAAGTAGTGCACTGAGCCTTTACTAATCCTGTATTAGCAAACCGATATTGACGTCTTCAGTGCAAGGTCGTTGCCTAGTCTCCCAGTCCCTGCCGCTGAAAATCATCCCCACAACATGACGCTGCCACCACCATGCATCACCGTAGGGATGGTGCCAGGTTTCCTCCAGATGTGACACTTGGCATTCAGGCCAAAGAGTTCAATCTTCATTTCATCAGACCAGAGAATCTTGTTTCTCATAGTCTGAGAGTCTTTAGGTGCCTTTTGGCAAACTCCAAGCGGGCTGTCATGTGCCTTTTACTGAGGAGTGGCTTCCTTCTGGCCACTCTACCATGAAGGCCTGATTGGTGGAGTGCTGCAGAGATGGTTGTCCTTCTGGAAGGTTCTCCCATCTCCACAGAGGAACTCTGGAGGTCTGTCAGAGTGACCATTGGGTTCTTGGTCACCCCCCTGACCAAGGTCCTTCTCCCCCGATTGCTCAGTTTGGCCGGGCAGCCAGCTCTAGGAAGAGTCTTGGTGGTTCCAAACTTCTTCCATTTAAGAATTCTTGGGGACCTTCAATGCTACAGAAATGTTTTGGTACCCTTCCCCAGATCTGTGCCTTGACACAATCCTGTCTCGGAGCTCTACGGACAATTCCTTTGACCTTATGGCTTGGTTTTTGCTCTGACATGCAGTCAACTGTGGGACCTTATATAGATAGGTGTGTGCCTTTCCAAATCATGTCTAATCAATTGAATTTACCACAGGTGGACTCCAATTAAGTTGTAGAAACATCTCAAGGATGATCAATGGAAACAGGATGCACCTGAGCTCAATTTCGAGTCTCATAGCAAAGGGTCTGAATACGTATGTAAATAATCTATTTTCTATTTCTAACAAATTTGCTAAAATTTCTAAAAACCTGTTTTCGCTTTGTCATTATGGGGTATTGTGTGTAGATTGATGAGTGAACATTTTTATGTAATCCATTTTAGAATAAGGCTGTAACGTAACAAAATATGGCAAAAGTCAAGGGGTCTGAATACTTTCCGAATGCACTGAATATAACGGAGGTGGTGCAGTGAGTCTGAGACCAGAAGACTCGCGTTAACTCCCAGAGGCAATGCCTAGGCTTTAGCTCAATGGGCTAACACAGTTGGGCCTTTCATATGTAGGCTACTCTATATACTGTATACATACATTAACATCCTCATATAGAGTATATTCTAAAATGCCTTTTTCATTATGTTATTACTCCATTATGTTAATAATGTCAATACAGAAAACACTGCTACTCCTACTGCTCTCTCCTCGTCTGACCATGTGTTCTCGCATACCCCGAGAGCATCTGGTCAGCGGGGCGGTGGCACAGGAATCCTCATCTCTCCCAAGTGGACATTCTCTCTTTCTCCCCTGACCCATTTGTCTATCTCCTCATTTGAATTCCATGCTGTCACAGTCACTAGCCCATTCAAGCTTAACATCCTTATCATTTATCGCCCTACAGGTTCCCTTGGAGAGTTCATCAATGAGCTTGACGCCTTGATAAGTTCCTTTCCTGAGGATGGCTCACCCCTCACAGTTCTGGGTGACTTTAACCTCCTTACGTCTACCTTTGACTAATTTCTCTCTGCCTCCTTCTTTCCACTCCTCTCCTCTTTTGACCTCATCCTCTCACCGTCTCCCCCTACTCACAAGGCAGGCAATACGCTTGACCTCATCTTTACTAGATGCTGTTCTTCTACTAATCTCACTGCAACTCCCCTCCAAGTCTCCGACCACTACTTTGTATCCTTTTCTCTCTCGCTCTCCTCCAACACTACTCACTCTGCCCCTACTCAGATGGTAATGCGTCGTCGCAACCTTCGCTCTCTCTCTCCCGCTACTCTCTCCTCTTCCATCCTATCATCTCTTCCCTCTGCTCAATCCTTCTCCCTCCAATCTCCTGATTCTGCCTCCTCAACCCTCCTCTCCTCCCTTTCTGCATCTTTTGACTCTCTATGTCCCCTATCCTCCCGGCCGGCTCGGTTCTCCACTCCTGCTCCGTGGCTTGACGACTCATTGCGACCTCACAGAACAGGGCTCCGGGCAGCCGAGCAGAAATGGAGGAAAACTAGACTCCCTGCCGACCTGTCATCTTTTCACTCCCTCCTCTCTACATTTTCTTCCTCTGTTTCTGCTGCTAAAGCCACTTTCTACCACTCTAAATTTCAAGCCTCTGCCTCTAACCATAGGAAGCTCTTTGCCACCTTCTCCTCCCTGCTGAATCCTCCTCCTCCTCCCCCTCCCTCCTCCCTCTTTGTGGATGACTTCGTCAACCATTTTGAAAAGAAGGTTGACGACATCCGATCCTCATTTATTAAGTCAAATGACACAGCTGGTCCTGCTCACACTGCCCTACCCTATGCTTTGACTTCTTTCTCCCCTCTCTCTCCAGATGAAATCTTGTGACGGCCAGCCATCCAACAACCTGCCCGCTTGACCCTATCCCCTCCTCTCTTCTCCAGACCATTTCCGGAGACCTTCTCCCTTACCTCACCTCGCTCATCAACTCATCCTTGACCACTGGCTATGTCCCTTCCGTCTTCAAGAGAGCGAGAGTTGCACCCCTTCTCAAAAAACCTACACTCGATCCGTCCGATGTCAACAACTACAGACCAGTATCCCTTCTTTCTTTTCTCTCCAAGCGTGCCGTCTTTAGCCAACTCTCTTGTTATCTCTCTCAGAATGACCTTCTTGATCCAAACCAGTCAGGTTTCAAGACTGGTCATTCAACTGAGACTGCTCTTCTCTGTGTCACGGAGGCTCTCCGCACTGCTAAAGCTAACTCTCTCTCCTCTGCTCTCATCCTTCTAGACCTATCTGCTGCCTTTGATACTGTGAACCATCAGATCCTCCTCTCCACCCTCTCCGAGTTGGGCATCTCCGGCGCGGCTCACTCTTGGATTGCGTCCTACCTCACAGGTCGCTCCTACCAGGTGGCGTGGTGAGAATCTGTCTCCGTACCACGTGCTCTCACCACTGGTGTCCCCCAGGGCTCAGTTCTAGGCCCTCTCCTATTCTCTCTATACACCAAGTCACTTGGCTCTGTCATATCCTCACATGGTCTCTCCTATCATTGCTACGCAGACGACACACAATTAATATTCTCCTTTCCCCCTTCTGATAACCAGGTGGCGAATCGCATCTCTGCATGTCTGGCAGACATATCAGTGTGGATGACGGATCACCACCTCAAGCTGAACCTCGGCAAGACGGAGCTGCTCTTCCTCCCGGGGAAGGACTGCCCGCTCCATGATCTCGCCATCACGGTTGACAACTCCATTGTGTCCTCCTCCCAGAGTGCAAAGAACCTTGGCGTGACCCTGGACAACACCCTGTTGTTCTCCGCTAACATCAAAGCGATGACCCGATCCTGTAGGTTCATGCTCTACAACATTCGCAGAGTACGACCCTACCTTACACAGGAAGCGGCACAGGTCCTAATCCAGGCACTTGTCATCTCCCGTCTGGATTACTGCAACTCGCTGTTGGCTGGGCTCCCTGCCTGTGCCATTAAACCCCTACAACTCATCCAGAACGCTGCAGCCCGTCTGGTGTTCAACCTTCCCAAGTTCTCTCACGTCACCCCGCTCCTCCGCACACTCCACTGGCTTCCAGTTGAAGCCCGCATCTGCTACAAGACCATGGTGCTTGCCTACGGAGCTGTGAGGGGAACGGCACCTCCGTACCTTCAGGCTCTGATCAGTCCCTACCCCCAAACGAGGGCATTGCGTTCATCCACCTCTGGCCTGCTGGCCCCCCTACCACTGCGGAAGCACAGTTCCCGCTCAGCCCAGTCAAAACTGTTCGCTGCTCTGGCACCGCAATGGTGGAACAAGCTCTCTCACGACGCCAGGACAGCGGTGTCACTCACCACCTTCCGGAGACACTTGAAACTCCATCTCTTTAAGGAATACCTGGGATAGGATAAAAGTAATCCTTCTACCCTCCCCTTACCCCACCAAAAAATTAAATAATAATAATAATAATAATAATTTGATATATTGTAAAGTGGTTGTCCCACTGGCTATCATAAGGTGAATGCACCAATTTGTAAGTCGCTCTGGATAAGAGCGTCTGCTAAATGACGAAAATGTAAAATGTAATACATTTTAGCAACAGAAGACATACTTTTGCCTAGACCACTGGCTGTGACCACCATACACATATACACTCAGACATATACACACAAAGACACTCAGATATGCATACGCAGACATGACATGAGGGTCATGTGATCAGAATCTAGGATGACTATCATGTACCATTAACAAGAACACCGTTTCGGCTCACAGGCTAGAGCCCAGTGCATGATAGGGATAGAAAAACAAGTCAGAGTACATTAAAATGTTTCAGTAGACTGGACAAGGTGCTGTGAGAAAACGCTGATTCAGAATCGCGAAAAGAACCTCCCACACAATATTTTTGGAGGCGAATAGCTCAACAAATGAAAGTCATGAAAGATGGTTGAGAAAATCAGTTGTTCATTCATATTTAATGGGCAGGCTTAAGATGTATTACGCAACCAAAACCAACAACCTACGGACAGAGGAGGAGAGAAATAATGAGGTGTGTGGATGGAAGTACCTGCAATACGCTGGTTGATATCAGCTCTAACACAGTGGCCAATAATGTGGTATCAGAATACTGCACTGTAACACCAATTCAACCCTGTCTCTTCTCTTACGTGGAGGCAGTGATGACATACAGATATACAATCATGCACATATGCACACAAACACACTCACAGTACACACAAACAAGGTGCTCCCCTTTGTATTTCCTCTCAGTGTGTCATCCCATCAGGCCATTAACAGGCCCAGCCATGCATCAGGTGACTGGGTCAACCGATAAAGCACGCAGACCCTCTTCATTAGAGGCCCCACGGCAACCTGCCACTCTGCTGCACTGCACACACACACACACTGAAAGACATCAGGGTGGACAGACGGGTGCAAAAGAGTGATTGAACAAGTGAGAGAACAAAAACAAAACACGAGGAGAGAGAGAGAGATGGAGGAGTGGAGGAAAAATAGGATGACTCATTCAACAATGTTGGTAAAAGAGAAATAAACTAGCGGCCACTCTTTCAAACAGCCAAAGCTCAATTTTGTACTGAGCTGACTCAATGAAGGGAGATTCTATAGTACATGCATCATTTCCATAGCAATACCCACTGAGTGCTAGAGCGCTTTGAAGTTTCATTAGACATGGCATTACATGATGCGATGTAACAAGTGACAGTTTACTATGCATGGTGGGTTAGGGTTGCGAGTTTTTCTAAAATATAGATAGTGTTAAGCCTATTCAGTAGCCTTACCTGTTAGTGATGCGCAGGTTGACTCATAACTGCAGTCCCCGTTGGTTATATCTGCTGGGCGGGTGGATTTAGGGTCATGAAATGTGGGTGGCATTAATGCTTAAGCCTACTGTACGAACGCCAAATAGCCTACACGCCAATCGCCTAATGCTTTTGGGAATGGGCAGAAAAAGTTAAGGTCATCCATGGAGGCAAAGAGGACAATGTCGGAGTTTAATTAAATAAGAGAAAAGCAGCGAAATGGAGAGTTAAAAATAAAGAGAAGGGAGGGCCAGAAAAGGAATGTTTGGTGAAGTGTTAAAAGAGGATGATGGCAGTGTCATGTGTGGCAGTGACTTGGACTTCAAATAGGCCTATGGCACATCAAGGGAACTGTAGCCTACTGTTCAGATGGGTTAAATGGAAACTGAAATCTAGACACTGACTGTAGGTCTATAACCTCTCAGGTAGCCTTAATATTAACTCCTGCAGAATGAAGCATTTCTTGCAGTAAAATGACACACCAAATGTAGGCTAAATTTTGACTCTGGAACAGAATAAATATAATTTATTTATTTCAGCATTTTGAGAGAATGCGAATGGAAGTCTGTAGTGGTGATATCTTTATCAGCATCATAAAAGCTGATACTATTTCAACTACATAAAATATGCATCCAAGCTGAACTGAAATCTTATCAGAAACATGTTGGGTCGTTTTCACAGCTTTCTATTTCCTTACAACATGTCAAACTGATGTGATTTGGACATTTTGCACAGAAAATCTTTCCCGTTTTTTTGTTGTTTAATTATTACATTTTAGTTCGGTCCCTAAACACCTTTGTGCTGCGAAAGAAGCAGAGATGACAGAAAAGACTTTACAGATGTCAACTAGATTGAAGCATTAATTTATGACATTATTCTGGAGAGCAAGGGTTTATTTAGTCTTCTACGACAACATGATGACAGAAGAGAAGCTGCATATATCTAATTATAGACAAGTTGACTAACAAATATTATTCCAAAATGTCAGAAATTATAAGCAGAAACATATATAAAATCAGGCAAAAAAAAATATCCTGCACCCCCTGTCAAATAATCGTTCTGCTGTCTGACGTAGCCTAGCCTAAAGCATATTTTCTATATTAGCAGGTTAGGGTCTGGTGCAGGCCTCAGATTTGTACTTCATCACATATAGTGGGGCGGTTGCTGATGGGTTTTTAGCAATTGCTGTCGGTTGTGGGCAGGGACGGCTTGTTCAATAGGGCGATATGGGCGACGCACTGCCAAACGGGAAAAGGAAGGGATTTTTTTTCTAATCAATTATAAAAAAATAAATAAAAATAAAAATATATTTTTTTTTTATAAATTTATAAAAAATTATATCACGGCAACAGCAGTTATCAGTGTTCACGTCTGATCTGACAGCCACTAAATGTCAAATCAGGCTAAAGTCGTGCTTCAAATGGCCCCGCCCGTTTTTTGGGCGATTTCAGTCAGGTTGAAAATCGCCCAGAAGTCTCTCATAGCCTGTCATGTAAAATCTATTTTTTTCACATTTCAAAGCTTTCAATACATTCTCTATGGGTGTCTGTGGGCTTGCACTTACGCGCTTTCGTCATACATAACGTAACCACGAATGAACGTAACTAAGAAAAGACCAGGTAGCAGCCTCAATCAATTCACTACTACTATCAAAATGGCTAGGCTTCAGTCCAACTCGATTGTGTCTTTGAAAGAAGTTCCTTTTTGTCGGCGAACAAATTAAGATAAATTGGCAACGAAACAATTAGGACCTCCCAGACCAAATTTAATAATTCAACAGGTTTCTACTAAAGGCGGAAAGTCCTACACCCGAGGATTTTCCAAAAATTGGTACGAACGAAAAAAGACATTGCCACTCACTCAACTGGATGACGAGGGATACAGGCTAGCTGTCCGCCGCCACAACGATGAGGTTAGTGTTGATAATCACAAGTTTACTGGATGTGGATATGGTGTAATAAAGGCAGTTTATTCAGAGGTAAATATATCTGGAATCGCGTTCACGGACCCGTTCGTCAAACTCTTAGGGAGCTATACATTAAGCCCCATTACTTACCATATCAGATAAGAGAAATTGCTGCAGCTACATATATTTTACATCCTGGCCCTACATAGTTCACTATTTGCATCACTTACCAAAATATTACATGTGGTCATATATGCTTGGAAAGTGGAGATGCCATAGAACGTCAAAAAAGTAAACATTGCTGGAGACACATTGTCGTTTTGGAGAAGACATCGCGTTTGCTAGCGAAGAGATTTGTTGTGGCAAATGAACTTGGCCTGGGAATTGCCAGGAACCTCACGATAAGATATATGCATCAGCATTGCGAGTCTCATGATTCTATACGTATTGCGATTCGATACTGTGATTTTATTGCGCACCATATGTCTGTTGCAGAGGGATCAGAAAGCCATGAGAACGAGTTTTGATCAGTCATGGAAATAAAAGTGCTGAAAACTAATTGGCTCCCAATGTGAAAAGATTGAGAACAAGCTATGAAGGAACAATAATGGTGTTTTGGTGCAGGTACAGCCAACTAGCGCTAAAATATTGCGATATTGTCAATACAGTATATCGTAAAGTATCACTATGTAACTCGATTTCTTTCACCCCAATCCCTCAAATTAACGGTAAATAACTGAATTGTTTGCCCCACATTTAGCTAAGATGATTAGCTAGCCAGCTAAAATGTTTTATTTAGTTAGCAGTCGCATCTACAATAGTTTACTGTCAATAACATGTCTCCAAAAATGACGTGGTGTCTCCAATTGTGTTGACATTTTACAATTGCAATGCGCATCCATGAGTATCCACTTTCTGTAGCTCAGCTGGTAGAGCATGGTGCTTGTAACGCCAAGGTAGTGGGTTCGATCCCCGGGACCACCCATACACAAAAATGTATGCACGCATGACTGTAAGTCGCTTTGGATAAAAGCGTCTGCTAAATGGCATATTATTATTATTATTATTATTATCTGAAGAGAGCCCCGAAACATTGTGTGCAGACATTTTATGCAATAAATGAAGTAGGTTCAATCTAGTAGTTCTGATCTTCTGATTGGTCCTGATGAGTTGGGCGAGGTCACCTCCAGGCTACTGTCACTGTTGCATTGGCTCTGAGTCGGGTTCTCTGTCTTCAAATGTTCAGCCTAAGAGAGGGGATTTTTGTGTGTGTGTGTGTGTGTGTTTAACAGTGATGATGTGTGTGTGTGTGTGTGTGTTTAACAGTGATGATGTGTGTGTGTGTGTGTTTGTGTGTGTGTGTGTCCTCAGAGCAAGAACTCGTGAGTTGGAAGAACTGAGAGGCCTATGGCGTGGGTGTTGTCCTTGGCCACCTGCTGACAAGGCTGACAAGATAGGACCCTTTTGTCCATTGTTATTGGATAGGAACAGAACTTATAACCAGCTCCTGACCTAAATAGATCTTAGCACAACATTTTACTCAACATATCATATTCCATATTCACTATAACAAATATATTTACTACGACATTAGCAAGAACCGCCACATCCTCAGCCGGCTAATCCAGTGTGTGAAGTTTTGCGGAGTGTTTGAGTTAGCTTTGCGAGGCAAAGATGAAACTGAGGGCTCCACCAACCCTGGTAAGCCAACACTTTTGAGATCAGTCAATAAATGCTTCTGGTATTGACTTATATGCTGCCCCTGTCTTCATGTTGTTGCTGGACATATCTTTTTTTAAAATGTGTGTAGGTCACCTAAATCATCAGAAAAATTGCCCCTCCTGAGAATTTTTTCAGGAGCCGCCACTGGTTGTGGGTGAACAAACAGCTGACCCGCGCACCACTATTACTTAAAGAAATAAACCTCTGTCTGACAATGTCGGACATTTCACTGCTATCCCCTCATTTGGCGCCAGAATTCAGATCGCAAATGTTTGCAAATGTTTGTTCATGTTTCTAGCGTTTTCAAGTAGGCCTACATTTATATTGCTAGACATGTCCTATAGTTGATATAGGCTACAAACTATCACACGCAAGAAGAACTGTTTATCACTGATACATTATCATAATTTGAAGTTGCATTATCGCTGACCTGTATTCACCACCAAAGCACTAAGTTAGTGGACTTAGTGCTTTGGAGAGCAAGCCCTGGTAATGAATATATAGTTATCAGCAGGTGCGCGTGCTAAGTAATTAGAACGTTTTATCTATGTAGAGTTTTTTCCCCCCATAATATCTTTAGGCTATCCATTGAATGTTTATGTGATATTATGTCCTGATATGCTGAAATATATTATGTATTGGTCATTGCTATTTAAACTATACATAGTCCCCTGTAGCTCAGTTGGTAGAGCATGGCGCTTGCAATGCCAGGGTTGTGGGTTCGTTTCCCACGGGGGGCCAGTATGAAAAATGTATGCACTCATTAACTGTAAGTCGCTCTGGATAAGAGTGTCTGCTAAATGACTAAAATGTAAAAAAATGACAGAGTGACATGTTAATTGATGAAATACCTGTTTGGACTTTTAACCTGTTTAGGTTGCTCATTTTGAGGAGAGCTTCGGCTGGAGGGACATGTTGTCCCAGTGCTCTCTTAAACTGTATGAGCAATCATCTAAACTCAATGTTATAGGTGCTCTGCCTACATGTAGTTTAAAGGGGCTCTGCCTAATTTAAAGGGGCTCTGCCTAGTTTAAAGGGGCTCTGCCTAGTTTAAAGGTGCTCTGCCTAGATTAAAGGCCCCAGTCGTAGCTTCAGTTATTGGCCATTTAGATTATTATTTGTTATCTTGTAAGTCTATGTCAGTGTTCGTCAACATCTTGTAAATATCCTTGAAGCCAGCTCACCTTCTGCCCCTGTAAATAAATACCACCTTCTGAACCATTCTGTCTGACTCCCCCCCCACCCCACCCCCCGAATCCAAGAAAACCCTGGGTCATGCCACCAGGACGGGCCCAGCGGGGATCCCTCCTTAGCATCCACAGGCAATTAGCACTTCCTCATCTCTGACTGTTTGTGTAAGCGTCCTGCCTTCCTCCTGTCCCCCTCAGCTGAGAATGTTCCGGTGTCCCCCAGCAATGAGCCTTATCGATCACCTCCTTTGGAAAAGGTTGATACCTTGGCTACTGGCTGGGCACCGGCACCCCCTGCACACGCCATGCTCATCAACACCCCCCCCCCCCCCTCCCACCTACTGCACCGAAGAGATTACTATATTGCTATATTCAATTTCAATTGAAGGGCTTTATTGGCATGGGAAATGTATGTTAACATTGCCAAAGCAAGTGGAGTAGATAGTAAACAAAAGTGAAATAAACAATAAATATTAACAGTAAACATTACACTCAGAAGTTCCAAAAGAATAAAGATGTCTATATACAGTGTTGTAACGATGTGTAAATAGTTAAAGTACAAATGGGAAAATAAATAAACATAAATATGGGTTGTATTTACAATGGTGTTTGTTCTTCACTGGTTGCCCTTTTCTTGTGGCAACAGGTCACAAATCTTGCTGCTGTGATGGCACACTGTGGTTTTTCACCCAGTAGATAAGGGAGTTTATCAAAATTGGGTTTGTTTTCGAATTATTTGTGGAACTCTGTAATCTGAGGGAAATATGTTTTTTTATTTTATTTTTTATTTTTTATTTAACCTTTATTTAACTAGGCAAGTCAGTTAAGAACAAAATCTTATTTACAATGACGGCCTACCCCGGCCAAACACGGACAACGCTGGGCCAATTGTGCGCCGCCCTTTAGCCATTCCTGGACCTGTGTCCAAAAACAAGCTACAAATGGACAGTACCAAAACAAATGATCTAATGATTCTGTCTCTTCGCAGCAAAATCTGCAGAGCTGGGAAGATTGTATCCCCTATATAAATAACATTCCATTGGTAGCAAGAATTGTATGTAATTATTTAAATTGAAAGATTCTAAGTTTTGAATCCGGTGTCGTTTTGCGTATCAGTTCATAAACACTATGCCATGGAATCGGTTGGTCAAAAATCTCTTCCCAACTATTTTGCAATCTATATGGGACGGCTGTCAATCCTTTAGTCCTTAAATGAAACTGGTATACTTTTTTATTTATCACAGTTTACTTTAACCAATTATGTTCTTTAATGCAAGGCCGACAGACAAGTTCCTTACTTTCTCCCCCTTCTACTTTCCTCTTCCATTTTTGCGGTAAGGCTGCAATTATTTGGTTGTAATTTTGGGTAGAGCAGACATTTCCATAGTTTTTTGTTAGCTGCATGTGCGACATAACTCCACCATTCCTACCAATGATATCATTTACGAAGATTATACCTTTTGTAAACATTTTGTCAAAAAAAAAGTTTTTTTTGTCAATTAGTATATTTGAGTTTAACCACAATATTTGTTGCATTATTTGTTCTGTCATTTCTGGAGGATTAAATTGAAATTGCAACCAACTTTCTATGGCTTGTTTTAGAAATAGTGATATTTGGGAGATTATTTCCTTCTCAAATAACTGAACGTGAGAGGTTGTAATCTGAATAAAGGGAAAAAGGCCATTCTTGAACATTGGGTGAGACAATCTTACTAATTTGCTAGAGAACCAGTTCGGATTTAAGTATAACTTGTGTATGACTGAAGCTTTTAATGATAGGTCTTATGCTTTAATATTTAATCATTTCTGTCCTCCGATTTCATATTCATTATATAAATAGGCCCGTTTAATTTTGTCTGGCTTGCCGTTCCAGATAAAATTGAATATTTTTTTTTCATATAATTTAAAAAACTGTTCGCTAGGCGTAGGCAAGACCATAAGCAAATAGGTAAACTGGGATAATACTAAAGAGTTAATCAGGGTGATTTTTCCACAAATTGACAGGTATTTACCTTTCCATGGTAGCAAGATCTTATCTATTTTTGCTAACTTTCTATTAAAATGTATTGGAGTGAGATCATTTATTTCCTTTGGGATATGTATTCCGAGTATATCCACATCACCATCAGACCATTTTATTGGTAAACTACATGGTAATGTAAAAATTGAATTTTTTAGTGATCCAATACGTAATATAGTATATTTATCATAATTTGGTTGTAATCCAGAGGGGTTAGAAAATTTATCTAGATCATCTATGAGGCTGTGGAGGGATTCTAGTTGTGGATTTAAAAGAAAACATGAATCATCAGCATACAATGACACCTTTGTTTTTAAGCCCTGGATTTCTAATCCCTTGATATTATTGTTGGATCGGATTTTAATAGCTAACATCTCGATGGCCATAATAAATAGATATGCCGATAGTGGACAATCTTGTTTCACTCCTCTTGACAGTTTAAAACTTTCGGAGAATTAGCCATTATTTACTATTTTACACCTAGGGTTACTATACATGATTTTGACCCATTTTATAAGATATTCTCCAAAATTGAAATGCTCCAGGCATTTATATATAAACCCCAGTTGTACTTTATCAAATGCCTTTTCGAAGTCTGCTATGAATAGCAGGCCTGGTTTCCCAGATTTTCCATAGTGTTCTATTGTTTCCAGTACTTGCCTTATATTATCTCCAATGTATCTTCCATGTAAAAAACCTGTCTGATTAGAATGAATAATGTCCGACAATACCTTTTTAATTCTACGCGCTATACATTTTGCTAGAATTTTTGCATGACAACACTGAAGTATAAGGGGCCTCCAATTTTTTTATGGACTGGATCTTTATATTTTCCACTTGTATCCTGTTTCAGTAATAATGAAATCAGACCTTCTTCTTGAGTGTCTGATAATCTACCATTTACATAGGAGTGGTTAAAACATGCTAATAACGGTCCTCTTAGTATATCAAAAAAGGTTTGGTATACCTCGACTGGTATGCCATCCAACCCTGGAGTTTTCCCGGACTTAAAGTCTTTAATTGCATCCATAAGTTCCTCCTCTGTAATTTCACCTTCACATGAGTCTTTCTGTATGGCTGTTAATTTTACATTATCAATAGAAAAATAATCTCTACAATTAGCTTCAGTTAGAGGAGATGGAGGCGACTGAAACGAAAACATATGCTTAAAGTACTTTGTTTCCTCCTTCAAAATATCATTTGGTGAATCATGGGTGACTCCGTCAATTGTAACCAGTTTCATTAAATTATTTTTGGTAGTGTTCCTATGTTGAAGATTAAAAAACAATTTGGTACATTTTTCCCCATATTCCATCCAGTTTGCTTTATTTTTATAATATATTACACTTGATCTTTCTTGAATAAGTTTCTCCATTTCTTTTTGTTTTTCCTCTAATTTATTCTGAGCCTCTATGTTACAGTTTTTATTGCAATCTATCTGTTCTGTTAGACCTTCTATTTCCTTTGTTAGTATAAACTATTTTGACCTAAATTGCTTTTGTTTTCGAGATGAGTACTGAATTGCATGGCCTATAAAGGCACATTTAAAGGCGTCCCATACAATAAGGGGATTTGCTGTACCTATGCTATGTCGGAAAAAATCCATTATAAATTCCTTGTCCTAGTTAAAAATAAATTATCATCCAATAGGCTTTGATTAAATTTCCAATATCCTCGCCCACGTGGAAATTCCGTAAGAGTAATGTACAGTGGGGAAAAAAAGTATTTAGTCAGCCACCAATTGTGCAAGTTCTCCCACTTAAAAAGATGAGAGAGGCCTGTAATTTTCATCATAGGTACACAACTATGACAGACAAATTGAGAGAAAAAAAATCCAGAAAATCACATTGTAGGATTTTTAATTAATTTATTTGCAAATTATGGTGGAAAATAAGTATTTGGTCACCTACAAACAAGCAAGATTTCTGGCTCTCACAGACCTTTAACTTCTTCTTTAAGAGGCTCCTCTGTCCTCCACTCGTTACCTGTATTAATGGCACCTGTTTGAACTTGTTATCAGTATAAAAGACACCTGTCCACAACCTCAAACAGTCACACTCCAAACTCCACTATGGCCAAGACCAAAGAGCTGTCAAAGGACACCAGAAACAAAATTGTAGACCTGCACCAGGCTGGGAAGACTGAATCTGCAATAGGTAAGCAGCTTGGTTTGAAGAAATCAACTGTGGGAGCAATTATTAGGAAATGGAAGACATACAAGACCACTGATAATCTCCCTCGATCTGGGGCTCCACGCAAGATCTCACCCCGTGGGGTCAAAATGATCACAAGAACGGTGAGCAAAAATCCCAGAACCACACGGGGGGACCTAGTGAATGACCTGCAGAGAGCTGGGACCAAAGTAACAAAGCCTACCATCAGTAACACACTACGCCGCCAGGGACTCAAATCCTGCAGTGCCAGACGTGTCCCCCTGCTTAAGCCAGTACATGTCCAGGCCCGTCTGAAGTTTGCTAGAGTGCATTTGGATGATCCAGAAGAGGATTGGGAGAATGTCATATGGTCAGATGAAACCAAAATATAACTTTTTGGTAAAGACTCAACTCGTCGTGTTTGGAGGACAAAGAATGCTGAGTTGCATCCAAAGAACACCATACCTACTGTGAAGCATGGGGGTGGAAACATCATGCTTTGGAACTGTTTTTCTGCAACGGGACCAGGCCGACTGATCCGTGTAAAGGAAAGAATGAATGGGGCCATGTATCGTGAGATTTTGAGTGAAAACCTCCTTCCATCAGCAAGGCATTGAAGATGAAACGTGGCTGGGTCTTTCAGCATGACAATGATCCCAAACACACCGCCCGGGCAATGAAGGAGTGGCTTCGTAAGAAGCATTTCAAAGTCCTGGAGTGGCCTAGCCAGTCTCCAGATCTCAACCCCATAGAAAATCTTTGGAGGGAGTTGAAAGTCCGTGTTGCCCAGCGACAGCCCCAAAACATCACTGCTCTAGAGGAGATCTGCAAGGAGGAATGGGCCAAAATACCAGCAACAGTGTGTGAAAACCTTGTGAAGACTTACAGAAAACGTTTGACCTGTGTCATTGCCAACAAAGGGTATATAACAAAGTATTGAGAAACTTTTGTTATTGACCAAATATTTATTTTCCACCATAATTTGCAAATAAATTCATTAAAAATCCTACAATGTGATTTTCTGGAGAAAAAAATTCTCATTTTGTCTGTCATAGTTGACGTGTACCTATGATGAAAATTACAGGCCTTTCTCATCTTTTTAAGTGGGAGAACTTGCACAATTGGTGGCTGACTAAATACTTTTTTCCCCACTGTATATGCCAATTATATGATGGTCCAACCGCATTCTGTCCCCCATCAACACTTTTTAAACTTTTGGTTCCAACGAGAATGACATAAGAAAGAAGTCAAGACGACTAGCTTGATTGAGTCTCCACCATGTATATCTCACTAGATCAGGATATTTAAGCCTCCAGATATCTACTAGTTCTAATGTATCCATGACATTCATGATTTCCTTAAGAGCATGAGGGTGATTGTTTGTGGTGTGATTTCCTTTACGGTCCATTGAGCTATTTAAAACAGTATTATAATCCCCCACCATAATAATATTGTCTTGAATTGCTTGCAGGGTTGATCATTTATTATATATATTTTCAAAGAAGTGTGGATCATCATTATTTGGTCCATAAAGGTTAATGAGCCATGTCTGTTTATGGTCCAATAACATATTTAAAATAATCCATCTACCTTGCGTATCTATTTGGACAATTTGCACATTCGGATCGAAATTACTATTAATTAATATCATCACCCCTTTTGAGTTTCTTTGCCCATGGGAGAAGTATATTTCTCCCCCCCATTCCTTTTTCCACGCAACTTCATCTAGAATTGTTGAATGAGTTTCCTGTAAACAATAGATATTATATTACTTCTCTTTGAGCCATGTAAATATTGTTCTTCTTTTGTTATTATCTGCTAAGCTATTACAATTATAACTGGCTATACTTATTTCACCATATACCATAATGAGATACAAGTTTCAAGTCTATTTATCATTATATATGTTTGTAAATTTACCAATAAAAAATACCGTAATGATTGAGTGTCCATATAGCTGTACCATGATATTTGCATTGCTACTAAGTAACCCTCCAATTGTTCTCCACTAATTCCCCTGCTAAAGCCCCTCCCCATCCCAAGTTCAGCCGTCATCCCAGTGATCGGCATCCCACCCACGTCCCTCCGGATCCCTAAGGCCCCGAGAGGCCAGGACCCATCCATCGAAAACAGCACACAGTGCCACCCACAAAACAGAAGCAGGTTAACCGCCAAAAGCATTTCCAATGCTGTCACCTCAATATATATATATATTGCGATTATTCGCAAATGGAAGAAACACAAAAGACTGTCAATCTCCCTCGGCCTGGGGCTGCATGCAAGATCTCACCTCGTGGAGTTGCTATGATCATGAGAACGGTGAGGAATCACTATTTAAAAATATATACAGTGAGGGAAAAAAGTATTTGATCCCCTGCTGATTTTGTACGTTTGCCCATTGACAAAGAAATGATCAGTCTATAATTTTAATGGTAGGTTTATTTGAACAGTGAGAGACAGAATAACAACAAAAAAATCCAGAAAAACGCATGTCAAAAATGTTGATTGATTTCCATTTTAATGAAGTATTTGACCCCCTCTCAATCAGAAAGATTTCTGGCTCCCAGGTGTCTTTTATACAGGTAACGAGCTGAGATTAGGAGCACACTCTTAAAGGGAGTGCTCCTAATCTCAGCTTGTTACCTGTATAAAAGACACCTGTCCACAGAAGCAATCAATCAATCAGATTCCAAACTCTCCACCATGGCCAAGACCAAAGAGCTCTCCAAGGATGTCAGGGACAAGATTGTAGACCTACACAAGGCTGGAATGGGCTACAAGACCATCGCCAAGCAGCTTGGTGAGAAGGTGACAACAGTTGGTGCGATTATTCGCAAATGGAAGAAACACAAAAGACTGTCAATCTCCCTCGGCCTGGGGCTGCATGCAAGATCTCACCTCGTGGAGTTGCAATGATCATGAGAACGGTGAGGAATCAGCCCAGAACTACACAGGAGGATCTTGTCAATGATCTCAAGGCAGCTGGGACCATAGTCACCAAGAAAACAATTGGTAACACACTACGCCGTGAAGGACTGAAATCCTGCAGCGCCCACAAGGTCCCCCTGCTCAAGAAAGCACATATACAGGCCAGTCTGAAGTTTGCCAATGAACATCTGAATGATTCAGAGGAGAACTGGGTGAAAGTGTTGTGGTCAGGTGAGACCAAAATCGAGCTCTTAGGCATTAACTAAATTCGCCGTGTTTGGAGGAGGAGGAATGCTGCCTATGACCCCAAGAACACCATCCCCACCGTCAAACATGGAGGTGGAAACATTATGCTTTGGGGGTGTTTTTCTGCTAAGGGGACAGGACAACTTCACCACATCAAAGGGACGATGGACGGGGCCATGTACCGTCAAATCTTGGGTGAGAACCTCCTTCCCTCAGCCAGAGCATTGAAAATGGGTAGTGGATGGGTATTCCAGCATGACAATGACCCAAAACAAACAGCCAAGGCAACAAAGGAGTGGCTCAAGAAGAAGCGCATTAAGGTCCTGGAGTGGCCTAGCCAGTTCCAGACCTTAATCCCATAGAAAATCTGTGGAGGGAGATGAAAGTTTGAGTTGCCAAACGTCAGCCTCGAAACCTTAATGACTTGGAGAAGATCTGCAAAGAGGAGTGGAACAAAATCCCTCCTGAGATGTGTGCAAACCTGGTGGCCAACTACAAGAAACGTCTGACCTCTGTGATTGCCAACAAGGGTTTTGCCACCAAGTACTAAGTCATGTTTTGCAGAGGGGTCAAATACTTATTTCCCTCATTAAAATGCAAATAAATTGATAACATTTTTGACATGCGTTTTCTGGATTTTTTTGTTGTTATTCTGTCTCTCACTGTTCAAATAAACCTACCATTAAAAGTATAGACTGATCATGTCTTTGTCAGTGGGCAAACGTACAAAATCAGCAGGGGATCAAATACTTTTTTCCCTCACTGTATCTATTCAAATATCTTGCATTTCTTATTTTCCATCATTATCAATTAATATGCGTAATAATGTCGGCAGTTCATACGTAGGATTTTAACACATAACCCGGACTGCCATTGTATTACATTTCATTTTTGACAAGCAATTATTATTTTAGCAAACAATTATTGTGGTTCATCCTATATTCTCCCTAACATCCTTACCCCCTTGCAACAAATGTGGGATTAACACACACGCACATACTCACATACTCTAACACACTCAGCCCCTTTCCTCCACAATCAACCATAAAATCAGATGCTCAACGGTTGTTACATCCCAGAGCCCAACTCAAGAAAGGACCTGATTTACGAATGCATATACAGTTGCAGCTGATTGAGAAAGCATGCAAGATTGAGCAGAAATTGAAAACAATGTGAGATTTGATGAATCTATTTAATCTATGTCAAGTCCTAGGTGATGGAGATCAGATCCACCCTCTTCACCTGAGACACAAACACTCTGGTCCCCTGTTGTAACCATTTTTCCCAAGCATCTCCGTGCAGACAGACCTTTGATTATTTTGTGCCACCTGGGCCACAATGATAAGCCCCTCTCTGATTGTCCGAGTGTGACCCCCTCCCCATAGGTTACTGCAGCCAGTGTTGCCAGCACTGCCACTACCTGGGTGGGGGTACCCCACCGGAATCCCCACCATCTAGGTACAAGGTCATCAAGGTTCTCATTAGCAGCTTTGAGAATGTTCTTGTATATAATGCTCTCCCATCAGGGGGCTCTGGCTTTGTAGGACCAACCCTGCCAGGCAGGCTCAGAACTTGAGGGGGTGGTGCTGCTCAAGTAGGTCTCTGACCGCATTTATTTTCCTGTTTTGGCTGCATATAGGCAACTCATAGCAGGTCCATAAAACAGATGGGGACTTCTCTTTGGTGTATGGGTCGCTCAGGTGGGTGTCTAGGATATAGGGTTGGGGATCGTTCCATCATGATAGGACAATACAAAATATATTAGATGTATACTATACTCTGCACAAAATTGAAAGCTCTCTCTCACAACCCCTGCTCACAGACACATGTTGGTTCTGGGATATGCAACCATTTCCTTTCTCACTCACTTAACGCCACACTTATTCAATCACCAAAACGCACACCACGCCTTCCATCACAATTCATCCACACATATCCCCACACTGTGCCTTCTATGTCTTCCGTTTGCTATGTTTTTATCTCCACTATGTTGATTGAGTACTTGTGTTCTAATTTAGTTGTATTTGAAGATGTATTATTTAGCTTGTTATCTTTTCTTGTAATACTGTCTTATCCCTTTACAAATTACTATACCTACTATAAATATGTTTTATTATTACAATCCCTACCATGACCAGTATTGGGTGTTCCATTATTCGACTCCTCTATTAGAACTGGCAAGGATTTCTTTCCAGAGAGACATCCAGGCCTGTAACATACTCTGTTTCATGGAAACATGGCTCTCTTGGGACATTCTGTCGGAATTGGTCCAGCCAGATGGGTTCTCAGTTCATCGCGCAGACAGGAATGAATATCTCTCCGGGAAGCAGAAGGGCGGAGGTGTGTGTTTCATGATTAACGACTCATGGTGTAATTGTAGTAATATACAGGAACTCGAGTCCTTCTGTTCACCCGACCTAGAATATCTCACAATCAAATGCCGACCATATTATCTCCCAAGATAATTTTATTCGGTTATAGTCACGGCCGTGTATATCCCCCCTCAAGCCGATATCACGAAGGCCCTCAAAAGAACTTCACTGGACCTTATGCAAACTGGAAACCACATATCCTGAGGCTGCATTTATTGTAGCCGGGGATTTTAACAAAGCAAATCTGAAGACTAGGCTGCCGAAGTTCTATCAACATATCGACTGTTGCACTCGTGCGGTTAGCTTCCGAAAATAATTTAGACGAATACACTGAAACGGTGACTGAGTTTATCAGGAAGTGTATAGGTGATGTTGTGCCCACTGTGACTATTAAAACCTACCCTAACCAGAAACCGTGGATAGATGGAAGCATTCGCGCAAATCTGAAAGCGCGAACCACCGCATGTGGGGCGGCAGGTAGCTTAGTGGTTAAGAGCGTTGTGCCAGTAACCGAAAGGTCGCTGGTTCTAATCCCTGAGTCGACTAGGTGAAAAATCTGTTGATGTGCCCTTGAGCAAGGCACTTAACCCTAATTGCTCCTGTAAGTCGCTCTGGATAAGAGCGTCTGCTAAATGACTAAAATGTAAATTCAACCATAGCAAGGTGACTGGGAATATAGCAGAATACAAACAGTGTAGCTACTCACTCCGCAAGGCAATTAAACTGGCAAACATCAGCATAGAGACAAAGTGGGGTCGCAATTCAACGGCTCAGACACGAGACGTATGTGGCAGGGTCTACAGACAATCACGGACTACAAAAGGAAAACCAGCCACGTCGCCGACACCGACGTCTCGCTTCCAGACAAGCTAAACACCTTCTTCACCTGCTTTGAGGATAACACAGTGCCACTGACGAGGCCCACTACCAAGGACTGTGGCCTCTCCTTCTCCATGGCCGACGTGATTAAGACATTTAAGCATGTTAACCCCCGCAAGGCTGCCGGCCCAGACGGCATCCCTAGCCGCGTCCTCAGACCATGCGCAGACCAGCTGGCTGGTGTGTTTATGGACATATTCAATCTCTCCCTTTCCCAGTCTGCTGTTCCCACATGCTTCAAGATGGCCACCATTGTTCCTGTACCCAAGAAAGCAAAGGTAACTGAACTAAATGACTATCGCCCTGTAGCACTCACCTCTGTCATCATGAAGTGCTTTGAGAGACAAGTCAAGGATCATATCAACCCTACCTTACCTGTCACCCTAGACCCACAATTTGCTTACCGCCCCAATAGATCTACAGACGATGCAATCGCCATCATACTGCACACTGCCTTATCCCATCTGGACAAGAGGAATACCTATGTAAGAATGCTGTTCATTGACTATAGCTCAGCATTCAACACCATAGTACCCTCCAAGCTCATCATTAAGCTCGAGGCCCTGGGTCTGAACCCCGCCCTGTGCAACTGGGTCCAGGACTTCCTGACGGGCCGCCCCCAGGTGGTGAAGGTAGGAAACATCTCCACTTCGCTGATCCTCAACACTGGGGCCTCACAAGGGTGCGTGCTCAGCCCCCTCCTGTACTCCCTGTTCACCCATGACTGCGTGGCCAAGCATGCCTCCAACTCAATCATCAAGTTTGCAGACGACAAGAGTAGTAGGCTTGATTACCAACAATGACGAGACCGCCTACAGGGAGGAGGTGAGGGCTCTGGGAGTGTGGTGCCAGGAAAATAACCTCTCACTCAACATCAACAAAACAAAGGTGATGATCGTGGACTTCAGGAAACAGCAGAGGGTGCACCCCCCTATCCACATCAATGAGACTGCAGTGGAGAAGGTGGAAAGCTTCAAGTTCCTTGGCGTACACTTCACTGACAAACTGAAATGGTCCACCCACGTAGACAGTGTGTTGAAGAAGGCGCAACAGAGCCTCTTCAACCTCAGGAGGCTGAAGAAATTCGGCTTAGCACCTAAAACCCTCAAACTTTTACAGATGCACAATTGAGAGCATCCTGTCGGGCTGTATCACCGCCTGGTACGGCAACTGCACCGCCCGCAACCGCAGGGCTCTCCAGAGGGTGGTGCGGTCTGCTGAACACATTACCGGGGACAAACTACCCACCCTCCAAGACACATACAGCACCCGATGTCACAGGAAGGCCAAAAAGATCATCAACCACCCGAGCCACTGCCTGTTCACCCCGCTATCATCCAGAAGGCGAGGTCAGTACAGGTGCATCAAAGCTGGGACACAGAGAATGAAAAACAGCTTCTATCTCAAGGCCATCAGACTGTTAAATAGCCATCACTACCACATTAGAGGCTGCTGCTGCCTATTGAAATCACTGGCCACTTTAAGAATTGGAACACTAGTAACTTTAATAATGTTTACATATCTTGCACTACTCATCTCATTTGTATATACTGTATTCTATTCTATTCTACTGTATCTTAGTCCATGCCGCTCTTGTCATGCGTCTGTGTGTAGCGGTAGGATGGAATCAGGCGCAGGACACAGAACTATAAAAACAAAGTTCTTTACTGAAACAAAAATAGCAGAGCAAATCCTCCACGCAGGGAAGAGCAAATACCGGCTCACCAAAAGACAGCAAAATAACGAACAATCACGCACAACACCATGAGGGAACCAGAGGGTAAAATAGGGAAACAAATTAACATAATGGGTAACAGGTGTGATCAATACAGACAAGACAAGTGTAACACAGAAAACATTGATCGGTGGCAGCTAGTACTCCGGTGACGATGAACGCCGAAGCCTGCCCGAGCAAGGAGGAGGGGCAGCCTCGGCTGAATTCATGACAGTACCCCCCCCCCTTGATGCCGACACCGGCCTCGGGGACGGCCAGGAGGACCCAGAGCAGGGCGAGTCGGATGACGATGATGGAACTCCCTCAACAGGGAGGGATCGAGGATGTCCCTCCTGGGAACCCAGCTCCGTTCATCCGGACCGTACCCCTCTCACTCCACGAGATACTGCAGGCCCCCCACCCGACACCTCGAATCCAGAATGGAACGGTCCGAGTACGCCGGTGCCCCCTCGATGTCCAATGGGGGCGGAGGAACCTCCTGCACCTCAGACTCCTGGAGCGAACCAGCTACCACCAGCCTGAGGAGAGACACATGGAACGAGGGGTTAATACGGTAATCAGGGGGGAGCTGTAACCTATAACAAACCTTGTTCAACCTCCTCAGGACTTTAAAGGGCCCCACAAACTGCCGACCCAGCTTCCTGCAGGGCAGGCGAAGGGGCAGGTTTCGGGTCGAGAGCCAGACACGGTCCCCCGGTGCATACACCGGAGCCTCACTGCAGTGGCGGTCGGCACTCGCCTTCTGTCGCCTGATAGCCCTTTGCAGGCGTTCATGGGCAGCGTTCCAGGTCTCCTCCGAGCGCCGAAACCATTCATCCACCGCAGGTGCCTCGATCTGGCTCTGATGCCATGGTGCCAGGACCGGCTGATAACCTAGTACATACTGAAAGGGAGACAGGTCAGTGGAGGAGTGGCGGAGGGAATTTTGTGCCATCTCTGCCCAGGGGATGTAAACTGACCAATCCCCCGGCTGGTCCTGGCAATATGACCTCAGAAACCTACCCACATCCTGGTTTACTCTCTCCACCTGCCCATTACTCTCGGGTTGAAACCCTGAGGTCAGGCTGATTGAGACCCCCAGATGGTCCATGAACGCCTTCCAGACCCTTGATGTGAACTGGGGACCCCGATCAGACACTATATCCTCAGGTACCCCGTAGTGCCGGAAGACGCATGTAAACAGGGCCTCCACAGTCTGTGGGGCTGTAGGGAGACCGGGCAAAGGAATGAGACGACAGGACTTAGAAAACCGATCCACAACGACTAGGATCGTGGTATTCCCTTGTGACGGGGGGGAGGTCAGTAACAAAGTCCACCGATAGGTGTGACCACGGCCGTTGTGGAACGGGGAGAGGTTGTAATTTCCCTCTGGGCAGGTGTCTAGGTGCCTTGCACTGGGCGCACACCGAACAGGAGGAAACATAAACCCTCACGTCCTCAGCTAAGGTAGGCCACCAGTACTTCCCACTAAGACAGCGCACTGTCCAACCGATGCCAGGATGACGTGTGAGCCCAATAGATCAATCGATCACGAACATCAGACGGAACCTACAAACGACCCACTGGACACTGGGGGGGGGAGTGGGCTACGTGCGTAACGCCCACTCGATGTCCGCGTCAACCTCCCATACCACCGGTGCCACCAGACAAGAAGCCGGAAGTATGGGAGTGGGCTCCCTGGACCGCTCCTCTGTGTCATACAGCCGGGACAGAGCGTCTGCCTTAGCATTCTGGGAACCTGGTCTGTAGGATAGGGTGAATTCAAAACGCGTGAAAAACATGGCCCACCTTGCCTGGCGAGGGTTCAGTCTCTTCGCCGCCTGTATGTACTCCAGATTGCGGTGGTCAGTCCAAATGAGAAAAGGGTGTTTTTCCCCCTCAAGCCAATGTCTCCACGCCTTTAGAGCCTTCACAACAGCTAACAGCTCCCGGTCTCCCACATCATAGTTTTGCTCCGCCGGGCTGAGCTTCTTTGAGAAGAAAGCACAGGGGCGGACCTTTGTGGGCATACCCGAGCGCTGAGACAGTACGGCTCCTATCCCAGCCTCGGACGCGTCCAACTCGACTATGAATGCCAAGGAGGGATCCGGATGAGCCAGCACAGGAGCCAAAGTGAACAGTGCCGTCAGGTGACCAAAAGTCCTGTCCGCCTCCGCTGACCACCGCAGGCGCACCGATCCCTCCTTCAGCAAGGAGGTAATGGGAGCCGCTACCTGACCGAAGCCCCGGATAAACCTCCGGTAGTAGTTGGCAAACCCTAAGAATCGCTGCACCTCCTTAACCGTGGTTGGAGTCTGCCAATTTCGCACGGCTGCAATGCGGTCATTCTCCATCTCCACCTCTGACTCGGACAGGCGGTGTCCTAAGAAGGAGACGGACAGTTGAAAGAACAGACATTTCTCAGCCTTGACGTACAGGTCATGCTCCAACAGTCGACCAAGCACCTTGCGCACCAGGGACACATGCTCAGCTCATGTAGCGGAGTATATCATCTATATACACCACTACACCCTGTCCATGCGGGTCCCTGAAAATCTCATCGACAAAGGATTGGAAGACTAAGGGAGCATTCATCAACCCGTACGGCATGACGAGGTACTCATAGTGCCCAGAGGTGGTACTAAATGCCGTCTTCCACTCATCCCCTTCCCGGATACGCACCAGATTGTACGCGCTCCTGAGATCCAATTTGGTGAAGAAGCGCGCCCCGTGCACTGACTTCGTCACACTAGCAATGAGAGGTAGTGGGTAACTGTACTTTACAGTTATCTGATTGAGACCTCGATAGTCAATGCACGGGTGTAAACCTCCATCCTTCTTCTTCACAAAAAAGAAACTCGAGGAGGCAGGGGAAGTGGAGTGCCGAATGTATCCCTGTCCCAGAGATTCGGAGACATATGTTTCCATAGCCGCCGTCTCCTCCTGTGACAGAGGATACACATGACTCCGAGGAAGTGCAGCGCCCTCCCGGAGATTTATCGCACAATCCCCCTGTCGATGGGGTGGTAATTGAGTCGCCTTCCTTTTACAGAAGGTGAGAGCCAAGTCGGCATATTCGGGGGGAATGTGCATCGTGGAGACCTGGTTTGGACTCTCCACCGTAGTTGCACCTACGGAAACACCTACACACCTCCCCGAGCACTGACGTGACCATCCCTTGAGAGCCCTCTGTTGCCACGAAACATTGGGGTCATGAGTGGCTAACAAGGGAAGCCCCAACACCACAGGAAACTCAGGAGAATCGATCAGGAAGAGACTGATTCTCTCCTCATTAACCTCCTGCGTTTCCATCCGGAGTGGAGCTGTAACCTCCCTAATCAGGCCCGACCCTAAAGGGCGACTATCTAAGCCATGTATGGGGAAGGGCACATCAACAGGCACAATAGGGATCCCTAATCTACGTGCAAACAGACGGTCTATAAAATTCCCAGCTGCGCCGGAATCTACAAGCGCCTTATACTGGGAATGTGGGGAAAACTCAGAAAATCTTACACACACACACACACACGTGAGCAACAGGGAGCTCTGGGTGAGTTGGGTGCTTACTCACCTGGGATGGTCCACCAGGGCCCTGCCTGCTGCCTCGACTCCCTGAGGACCCTTTCCAGCACCGACCAGCAGTGTGCCCTCTGCGGCCACAGTTGGTGCAGGAAACAGTCCCCTTACCGGTCCCCCTTACATCAGCACCTCCAAGCTCCATGGGTGTAGGTTCGGAAGTGCTGGGGGATGGACTGGACGGACCCTGATCTGGACGTCCGCGGGTGGCCAACAGGTTATCCAGCCGGATAGATTAGTCTATCAGCTGGTCCAGGTTCAGAGTGGTGTCCCTGCAGGCCAGCTCCCGACGAATGTCCTCCCATAGGCTGCATCGGTAGTGGTCTATCAGGGCCCTCTCATTCCATCCCGCGCTGGCTGCCAAGGTTCTGAAGTCCAATGCGAAGTCCTGTGCGCTCCTCTTCCCCTGTCTGAGGTGGAACAACCGCTCTCCCGCCGCTCTCCCCTCCGGTGGATGATCGAATACAGCCCGGAAACGGCAGGTAAAGTCCTCATAGCGCACAGACTCCGCATCTATACCTCCCCACTCCGCGTTGGCCCACTCGAGTGCTTTCCCCGACAGACAGGAAATGAGGCTGGACACGCTCTCGTATCCCGAGGAAGCCGGGTGGATGGTTGCCAGGTAGAGCTCCACCTGGAGCAGAAACCCCTGACACCCGGCAGCTGTTCCATCATATGCCCTCGGGAGCGAGAGCCGAATCCCACTGGAACCAGTGTTAGAATGGGTGGACAGCGACATGGGGGGAATTGGAGGAAGAGGAGATGTTGGGAAACCTCCTCTCTCCCATCGCTCCATAGTGTTCAGGACTCAATCCGTAGCTGTGCCCAAAGTTTGTAGCATGGTCCACTGAGCTTGAAGGAATGGACGTGCCTGCTGACTCCATTACAATAGTGCATGATTCTGTCATGCGTCTGTGTGTAGTGGTAGGATGGAATCAGGCGCAGGACACATAACTATAAAAACAAAGTTCTTTACTGGAACAAAAATAGAAGAGCAAATCCTCCACGCAGGGAAGAGCAAATACCGGCTCACCAAAAGACAGCAAAACAACGAACAATCACGCACAACACCATGAGGGAACCAGAGGGTAAAATAGGGAAACAAATTAACATAACGGGTAACAGGTGTGATCAATTCAGACAAGACAAGTGTAACACAGAAAACATCGATCGGTGGCAGCTAGTACTCCGGTGACGACGAACACCGAAGCCTGCCCAAGCAAGGAGGAGGGGCAGCCTCGGCTGAATTCGTGATAGCTCTGTCATTGCTTGTCCATATATGTATATATTCTTAAATCCCATTCCTTACTAGTTTTGTGTGTTTTGGATATATGTTGTGAAATTGTTAGATATTACTACACTGTCAGAGCTAGAAGCACAAGCATTTCGCTACACCCGCTATAACATCTGCATGTGACAAATACAATTTGATCTCTCACTTCACACGTCAGTGCTAATTGAAGTTGTATCTCTTTGTACTAGAAAGCTTGGTAGGCTTAGCATTCAGTCCTTATAAAGTAAAATATATCATTGTAATGTATTTTTCTTCTTGGTTTTTGAAAGTAAAAAATAGCTTCAGACTAAACATTACTCACTCAGTTCCAGGTTGGATGGTCTCACACACTCACACACTCACTCGCTCACTCACTCACTCACTCACTCACTCACTCACTCACTCACTCACTCACTCACTCACTCACTCACTCACTCACTCACTCACACTGCAGGCTTGGTGCAACATATTTTTCTAAGTGGCTAGAGGATATTGTGGGTAATGTACCCATGAAATATGATAGCAACATTGCCTTTTAACACCCAGTAAAAGGAAAAATATTCTGAAGTTACCACCTTCAACATAGTCACTTAAACAAACAGTTGTTTGTCATTTTATAAACCAATCATTAAATCAATCATTGTGTCAGTGATGAATTAGTATGAAAAATCTTCCTACAGATGGATAGGCCTACATCTCAAATCTGAGGAAAATTAACGTTGTGCTCTCTTAAATGAACATTATCTGAAGCTCCTCTACTTGGATGCCTGGGCTTTGAGCTTGGTTGATTCCACGGCTCCTCGTCCTCTCTGCCTCTGCTACACTAGATAACATTAATAGACTAGAATAATTAATTCCACGGCGGGCAAATTATTTTCGAAAACACTTTTCAAATCCTATAAGCCCAAATATGTTAATGTTGTTCAATTGAGCGACTCATACATTCAATTGAGCAGAATGAGAAACAGAGAGAAAAAATAAAGTGGTGGCCAGGGTCTGGTATGAGGAGGATTCATGCTCCTGAGACCAGGAGAAGAAAATAAAAAAGGGCACTATTTAGCTCTGGTCAGCAGTGAAGGGATTGGAATTCACACAGGCAGCAACTGATCTTCTTGTGAGAAAAAAACAAACATACAAGTCCCATCGTCCGAGAGCAAATCCTCCAAGGACAGCAATTATACCTTGACACTGAGATATTCAATGACAATAGTCTTTCTCATTCAGTGAAACTGAGGAATCAAAAAGATGGATGCTTTTATGCTCTCTCTGGCAACAGGGTGACATCAGGGATGGGGTAACCTTCGATCTCATTCAGCCACTTGTGAAAGGCGGTGTTCCTTCTTATTGTCGCCACCAACTCCTGAGTCAACCTCTGGCTGGGTGTTGTCCCCTCCTCCTTCCTTCCTCCAGCTCCAGGAGCCTGAGCCCCTGCTTCTGCCCTGTCTGCCCTCCACTCCTACCAGGGGCGGACTGGCCATCTGGCATTTTGGGCAAATGCCAGATGGGCTGGTTCACTTTTAGCCTAGTGGGTCTGCCTAACTAGTGTTTTTTGCACAAAATGATCATTATCTGGATAATAATGGGCCAGTGTGCCTCGAGGGATAAAAAAAAATGGGCCAGTGTGGGGGCCTCAAGGGGGAAAAACTATTGTTTGTCAGAAATGCCAGAGCTGATTTCTGGTCCCAGTCCGCCCCTGACTCCTAACCCCTCTAGCAAGGCCCAGCTCTGCCCTGCATGTGGGCGGACTCAGCTGTTTCTTGGCACCACTACTCACTAGCACCCTCTCGTGGAGCTTCCTGGTGTCATTCCTGTGGCAGATCTCCCTCAGCTTCCTGTAGAAGACGCAGCAGCTGAAGTCCTCCATCCAGCTGAGGCTGATGTGGTTCTGCAGCACAGTCAGGCTGGGGTAGAACCACAGGCACACAGCACACTGGTACTGGAGCTTCCTGTCCATGGCCTCCATGGTAGAGGCCATGCGCAGAAAGTTGAAGTCCAGGTGGGTAGCCTGACTGGCCTTTGCAGTTTTCAGATTTCTATTCAATACATCATTTGAGAGGTAGGCTAAACTCAAGAAAGCAGGCCATTGAAAAGATCTAGCATTATGAAGGCACGGAAGAAGTGCTCTAACCTCGCTAAAGAAAACTACACAAGAATTTGGTCAATGTTGTTCTGTCGGAGGAGACTCCAAATTCACAAACTACAGCAGTTGTGAGAAGAAAAAAAACATGTTTTATCCCTACACACCAACCTTTCACAATAAATGTTTAGCACATGGAAATGGATAATTGGACTTTTAAATATTTGTTTCTGTTTTATATTCTCGTCTTGTATGCTCACACATTTCTCAGAGGTATGAATAAAATCCTAAGGTACTGCATGTAATGTTAATGGAGTAATCACATTTGAGCTTCGCCCTATTTTTTGCCAAAACATTTGAATATATGTAAATCTACTACACAGGCTTGTCATTATGTGTCATCTGCATTGGGAATCAAACATGCTTCATTTGATTGGCTCTGCCATGTCCATTCGCTTTGGGGTAAGAAGATCAGCAGACTCCAAAGTTTGGTGAGCAAGTGTGATATGTGTTCTGACTGTTCTCATCTCTCCATCACCATGGAGATGCTTCTCAAAATAAATACATGTGTGATGTCATAAACGTCATACAAGCAGTGCCTTCTACATGGAAGCATTGTCTTCCGACAGGTGGCGTCATTCCTACGCCCTCATCAGTGCAGACGGAATCGTTGCGCTATCTGACGTAAGACAATGACATGGAAGATGTGCATGGAGATTTGAACCTTTGTGAATGAAAATCTATTTTCATCTCTTAAATTAAGATAATTTCAGATGTCCTAAACCCTGAGTAAAACACATTTAACAGAGAAGAAGTAACCTACAGTATATTTTGTTTGTGTATTATTATTTTTTAATATATTTTTTAGACAGGTTAACAACACCCTGTCAGTTCTAGACAATCCAGCAACAATACTACAGTACACAAATTCTCCAACCAACTCATAAAATTACTGCCTCAGTGAAGTGATGCTGTCACTTCTGTCTTCTGCAGCCACTTTTGGATCATGTCTGCCTTCTTATCCCTTGTCTCAGATCCCTTCCTCATGTCGCTGTCGGTGGGCTGGAGTGCCAGGGCCAGCGAGGCCGACCCCAGGCATGTGGTGGAGGAGCTGGAGAGTTTAAGGTCGTTATCCATGGCCAGGGACTCCCTGCTCTGGCAACTCATCATGACCATGTGGTCCTGCATGCTCTTCAGCTTCCTGTAGAACACCTTGCAGCTGAAGCCCTCCCTCCAGCCCCGGTCAATGTGACCCAGCAGGGTCCCCAGATGGTCGTAGTACCTCAGGCAGCCTGAGCACTTGTACTTCCTCTCCCCGCAGACTAGTTCTGCAGCCGTGACCTTGCGGATGAAGAGAGGATCCACCTTGCTGCACAGTGACCTCTGGGAGTCGGAGGTGTGGTGGCAGTACATGGTCTGCGGCGGCCGAGGGTGAGGGTTGGCGCCGGTTGAACTGTTGGACCCTACCGGGGTTGGAGTGGCTGGGTTGAGGGAGTAGCTGTGGACCATGGCGTCGTAGTGGAGGTGGGGGTCAGAGGGTCTGCTGGCGGGGTGCTGGTCGTGGCCCGGGCTGGTGGTGCCCAGCCTGGACAGGAGGTCTGAGATGCTGGGGTTAAGTCTGGAGGGGGTTGTCTCTATGGTCTTTGACTGCACCTTCAGGCAGTCTGTGAGACTATCACAACCTGTACAGACAGCAGGCAGTTTTCAATTCCAAGGTTTCATTATGGGTCTAAAATGTACTCAGTGAAAAGAAAAAACATGACTGCATGGCCACTAAAAGTCAGTCTAAATGGAAATAGATTGAGTGTTTTGAGGGGTGGAAGTGAGTGGAAAATGTCACTACTTTGTTCCACAGCTAGAGGTGGGAAATGGGTTTGATGCACTAAGGTATGACCTTCACCAAGCCAACAGCATCTACTGGATAAATCCTTTCAGTCTATCTGTACTTTTACCAAGATTGATTCTGCTTAATCACCAGCTTCCCTTTAGAAATGTCATCAAGGTCATCCTATCATCTGATAAACACTTTTATATGTTGACATTTCATCATGTCACATAACTAGTGGCATAAAGAGTTAACATACCGGATGATTCTTCTACAATATTTGTCTTTTTTTCCTTAGTCCTTCTCAGAGCGTCCATACTTATGACCATTTAGGCCCTCATACCTAGTGTTTCAACAGCTACTTTGAGCAGATAACACCCTTGTGGTTTTCTGTTCTCTGAGTAACCATCATGTATCGTCACAGGCCAGAACAGTGATGTCACGAAGGGAACTCTGACTGAACATTTCACTGTGATGAACATTTTTGATAAACCAGCTAAAATGAGAGTAATATTGAATATCAGAACAAGCATTATTTTTCCAGAGGTAATTTATCTAGCACAATAATTACAGTAGCTACAATATGTAGGCTACATCTGTTGTGGGTAACAATGCCAATATAATTTACCTCTCTCTGCAGCCCTAGTGTTATCAGCAAAGTCATCTGTGGGATCATTCTTTGGAGAGTCAAGTTTCCTATAGAGTCCCCTCATATGATACCTGGAGATATCGAACTCTAGTCAGACAGAGAAGGATGCAAAGATATTACTGAAACACTCAGTGGCGATGATAAAAAAAAAGAAAAGTGTAAAGATTAAGTGAATGTAATACATTTAAATAAGTAAGGCTACATATCAAAACAAACAATAAAGAGAGACATATTATTTAAAACCTTATATTGAGAGATTGGAGAGTATTGCTGCAATTGAGTGCATGGTGCATGTGTATTCAGGGCCAGATAAATAGCAAGCTAACATTAGCTCAGATAGTAATTTGATTTTATCAGCAAGAGTTCACTGTACCCATAAATGTTTTCATAAACAAAACATCCCACTCAGCTATCAGATTCATGATTTAGCTGTAAATGTACCTTCAATCTTCTTCACAAGAAAGTCCATTGGATTTCCCCTCTCTACAGTTTTGTGTACAGTTCTGTTATGAGCTCTTGAAGTACTAAAATGTTGTATGATTCAAATACTTTGTTTCATTGTTTCCTTGTTCCCCGGGAAACCAGAATTGTATGAGATCAGAGGGTTCCATTCAGAGAATAGATACAAATTAGGGATTAACACTGGTAACTGGGATCCGGGACTGTCCCGGGACCACTATTCACATTTCCCGAAAGAAAGACACCGGAAATTACAACATTTTCCCCCAATGTCGCACTAATGCAATTCCACTAAATACACAACATGCGCAGCAGCAGATTGTATAATGTGTTATATCTTTTTTTTTTTACCAGACAGGTTGTCGCATTGTCGCCTTTAGCCTAACGTATTTACTTTACACAAAGTCGCCATAAATTCAAACCACACGCACAATTGACACTGCCAGACTGCACACGAGACCCGAACTGCAGTTTAGAGTTCTCATCAGAAGCAGAACTTGAAATTCATTCTTGGTCAGACCCAAGGCTGGTGAGCTGAAATTAAATGAAAGAACAACGCGGCGGATGCGGGCGGCAGCGGAGTGAGGAGACGAGGAAACATGCGAGCAGTAAAATTTGATTTAACAAACAGATAAAAATACACCTTATGGAACAGCGGGACTGTGAAGCAACAGAAACATATGCACAGACACATGCATACAAACACACGATAACATACGCACATGTACACTTGGATTTTGTGTTGTAGATACAGTACCAGTCAAAGGTTTGGACACACCTACTCATTAAAGTTTTTTTCTTCTTCTATACATTGTAGAATAATAGTGAAGACATCAAAACTATGAAATAACACATATGGAATCATGTAGTAACCAAAAAAGTGTTAAACAAATCAACATATTTTATATTTGAGATTCTTCAAAAAGCCACCCTTTGCCTTTATGACAGCTTTGCACACTCTTGGCATTCTCTCAACCAGCTTCACCTGGAATGCTTTTCCAACAGTCTTGAAGGAGTTCCCACATATGCTGAGCATTTGATGGCTGCTTTTCCTTCACTCTGAGGTCCAACTCATCCCAAACCATCTCAATTGGGTTGAGGTTGGGGGATTGTGGAGGCCAGGTCATCTGATGCAGCACTCCATCACTCTCCTTGGTAAAATGGCCCTTACACAGCCTGGAGGTGTGTTGGGTCATTGTCCTGTTGAAAAACAAATGATAGTCCCACTAAGCCCAAACCAGATAGGATGGCGTATCGCTGCAGAATGCTGTGGTAGCCATGCTGGTTAAGTGTGCCTTGAATTATAAATAAATAACAGACAGTGTCACCAACAAAGCACCCCCACACCATAACACCTCCTTCTCCATGCTTTACGGTGGGAAATACCCATGCGGAGATCATCCGTTCACCCACACTGCGTCTCACAAAGACATGGTGGTTGGAACCAAAAATCTCAAATTTGGACTCCAGACCAAAGGACACATTTCCACCGGTCTAATGTCCATTGCTTGTGTTTCTTGGCCCAAGCAAGTCTCTTCTTATTATTGGTGTCCTTTAGTAGTTTCTTTGCAGCAATTCGACCTTGAAGGCCTGATTCACGCAGTCTCCTCTGAACAGTTCATTTTGAGATGTGTCTGTTACTTGAACTCTGTGAAGCATTTATTTGGGCTGCAAAGGCTGGTAACTCTAATGAACATATCCTCTGCAGCAGTGGTAACTCTGGGTCTTCCATTCTTGTGGCGGTGCTCATGAGAGCCAGTTTCATTATAGCGCTTGATGGTTTTTGCAACTGCACTTGAAGAAACTTTCAAAGTTCTTGAAATGTTCTGTATTGACTGACCTTCATGTCTTATAGTAATGATGGACTGTTGTTTCTCTTTGCTTATTTGAGCTGTTCTTGCCATAATATGGACTTAGTCTTTTACCAAATAGGGCTATCTTGATGGACTGTTGTTTCTCTTTGCTTATTTGAGCTGTTCTTGCCATAATATGGACTTAGTCTTTTACCAAATAGGGCTATCTTCTGTATACCTGTTAATTGAAATGAATTCCAGGTGACTATCTCATTAAGCTGGTTGAGAGAATGCCAAGAGTGTGCAAAGCTGTCATCAAGGCAAAGGGTGTGTCAGAATGGGGTGATGTGTATGCGGCGGTGAAGTCAGGTGCAGGACACAGAGGATCAGGATGACTACTTTACTACAAGTAAACACGCACAAAACAAAAGTCTCCACAACACTGGAGGAGTAACACGCGCTGTGCGTAAAAGGCGAACTAGAACAGCCGAACATCAAAACAGGACAAAATGACAATAACACACAAAGGCCAAACGTAAAACAAGGGAACTTATATGTTACACAATCAACACAAAATAAGTAACAGGTGTACAAACTAGACAACACAAGACAAACACCGAAACATCGATCGGCAGTAGCTAGTACTCCGGGGACGACGAACGCCGAAGCCTGCCCGAGCAAGAAGGAGGAGCAGCCTCGGCGGAATCCGTGACAGTACCCCCCCCCCTTGACGCGCGGCTCCAGCCGTGCGCCGACCCCGGCCTCGGGGACGGCCAGGAGGACGCGGAGCAGGGCGAGTGGGATGACTCCGGTGGAACTCCGTCAGGAGGGAGGGATCTAAGATGTCCCTCCTAGGTACCCAGCACCGTTCCTCCGGACCGTACCCCTCCCACTCCACGAGATACTGCAGACCCCCCATCCGACGTCTCGAATCCACGATGGACCGGACTGAGTACGCCGGAGCCCCCTCGATGTCCAGTGGGGGCGGAGGAGTCTCCCGTATCTCATTGTCCTGGAGTGGACCAGCTACCACCGGCCTGAGGAGAGACACATGGAACGAGGGGTTAATGCGATAATCATTTGGCAGTTGTAACCTGTAACATACCTCGTTCAATCTCCTCAGGACTTTAAATGGCCCCACAAACCGCCGACCCAGCTTCCGGTAGGGCAGGCAAAGGGGCAGGTTTCGAGTCGAGAGCCAGACTCGATCTCCAGTTGCATACACTGGACCCTCACTGCGGTGGCGATCGGCGCTCGCCTTCTGCCTACGGATAGCCCGCTGCAGATGGACATGCGCAGCGTTCCATGTCTCCTCCGAGCGCCGAAACCATTCATCCACCGCAGGAGCCTCGATCTGGCTCTGATGCCAGGGTGCCAGAACCGGCTGATACCCCAACACACACTGAAAAGGGGTCAGATCGTAGAGGAGTGGCGAAGGGAGTTCTGGGCAATCTCTGCCCAGGGAATATACCCAGACCACTCCTCCTGCCGGTCCTGGCAATAAGACCTCAGAAACCTACCCACATCCTGGTTCACTCTCTCCACCTGCCCATTACTCTCAGGGTGGAAACCCGAGGTAAGGCTAACCGAGACCCCCAAGCGTTCCATAAACGCCCTCCAGACTCTAGAGGTGAACTGGGGACCCCGATCAGACACTATATCCTCAGGTACCCCGTAGTGCCGGAAGACGTGAGTAAACAGGGCCTCAGCAGTTTGTAGGGCAGTAGGGAGACCCGGCATTGGGATGAGACGACAGGCCTTAGAAAACCGATCCACAACGACCAGAATATTGGTATTCCCCTGGGAGGGGGGAAGGTCCGTGACAAAGTCTACTGATAGGTGAGACCACGGCCTTTGTGGAACGGGTAGGGGTTGTAACTTCCCCCTGGGCAGGTGTCTAGGCGCCTTACACTGAGCGCACACCGTGCAGGAGGAGACATAAACCCTCACGTCCTTTGCCAATGTTGGCCACCAGTACTTTTCACTAAGGCAGTGCACTGTCCGGCCAATACCAGGATGTCCAGAGGAGGGTGACGTATGAGCCCAATAAATTAGTTGATCAAGAATCTCGAGCGGCACGTACTTCCGCCCCTCCGGACACTCTGGATGAGTAGGGTCGGTACGTAACACCCGCTCGATCTCCGCATCGACCTCCCACACCACCGGTGCCACCAGTCAAGACTCCGGCAGTATGGGAGTGGGCTCAATGGACCTCTCCTCTGTGTCATATCGCCGAGACAGGGCGTCTGCCTTAACGTTCTGTGACCCTGGTATATAGGTGAGCTTAAAGACAAACCGGGCCAGAAACATGGCCCACCTAGCCTGATGAGGGTTCAGTCTCCTAGCTGCCCGGATGTACTCCAGGTTACGATGGTCAGTCAGAATGAGAAAAGGGTGTTGAGCCCCCTCAAGCCAATGCCTCCACACCTTTAGGGCTTGGACCACAGCTAGCAGCTCCCTGTCCCCCACGTCGTAATTACGTTCTGCCGGGCTGAGCTTCTTAGAGTAAAAAGCACAGGGCCGGAGTTTAGGAGGCGTGCCTGAGCGTTGAGACAGTACAGCCCCAATACCAGCCTCTGACGCGTCCACCTCCACTTGGAACGCCAAAGAGGGGTCCGGATGTGCCAGCACCGGAACCGAGGTGAACAGGTCCTTCAGTTGTCTAAACGCCCTGTCCGCCTCAGCCGACCACTGCAAACGCACCGGGCCCCCCTTTAGCAGGGAGGTGATGGGAGCCGCTACCTGTCCAAAACCCCGAATAAACCTCCGGTAGTAATTGGCAAAACCCAAAAACCGCTGCACCTCCTTAACCGTGGTAGGAGTCTGCCAATTACGCACGGCTGAAACGCGGTCAATCTCCATCTCCACCCCTGACGCGGACAACCGATGGCCCAGGAAGGAGATGGACTCCTGGAAAAACAGGCATTTCTCCGCCTTCACATACAAGTCATGCTCCAACAGCCTACCCAACACTCGATGCACCAGGGCCACATGCTCGGCTCGTGTAGCAGAGTATACTAGAATGTTGTCAATATATACCACTACACCCTGCCCATGCAAATCCCGGAAAATCTCGTCCACAAATGATTGGAAGACTGAAGGAGCATTCATTAACCCGTATGGCATGACGAGATACTCATAGTGACCCGAGGTGGTACTAAATGCTGTTTTCCATTCATCTCTCTCCCTAATGCGCACCAGGTTGTAGGCGCTCCTGAGATCCAATTTTGTGAAGAAGCGCGCTCCGTGTAATGACTCCGTCATACTCGCAATCAGAGGGAGAGGATAACTGTATTTAACAGTGATCTGATTGAGACTATGGTAATCAATACACGGGCGCAAAACTCCATCCTTCTTCTTCACAAAAAAGAAACTCGAGGACGCAGGAGAAGTGGAGGGCCGTATGTATCCCTGTCTCAGAGACTCGGCGATGTATGTCTCCATAGCCGCCGTCTCCTCTTGAGACAGAGGATACACATGACTATGCGGAAGTGCAGCACCTGCCTGGAGGCCTATCGCACAATCCCCCTGTCTATGAGGTGGCAATCGTGTCGCCCTCTTCTTACTGAACACGAGTGCCAAATCATCATACTCAGGAGGAATGTGCAGTGCGGGCATTTGGTTCGGACTTTCCACCGTGGTCGCCCCTACGGAAACACCTATACACCGCCCGACACACTGATCAGACCACTCCCTGAGAGCCCTCTGTTGCCACGAAATGGTGGGGTCATGAGAGATTAACCAAGGAAGCCCCAGCACCACGGGAAACGCAGGAGAGTCGATCAGATACAACTGTATGATTTCCTCATGACCCCCCTGCGTCTTCATCGTTAGTGGCGCCGTGACCTCCCTAATTAAACCTGATCCCAAAGGACGGCTATCTAGGGCATGAATAGGAAAAGGCACATCTACTGGTAGGAGGGGAATCCCTAACTTAACACAGAAATTACGATCAATAAAATTCCCAGCTGCGCCTGAATCGACTAGCGCCTTATGCTGGGAATGAGATGAAACAGTGGATCAGAGGATCACTGTACATGGAGTATAAAACCTCAGCCATGTAGCGGTGTTCACTGGACTTGGTGACTGTGAAATGCAGCCTAAGCTCCTCCCACTGGTCCAAAATGCGTGAAACCACGGGTTCAATGGAGAGCCAACGTGTGGCACACACCTTGGTTATCTGTAAAGGTTTCTCCCCACAGTTGATGGTCTCATATATGGCCTTGTAGGCCTCCCTGTGCTTTGGAGACACTGAAAACCAGTTATAAGTCTGTCATACCAAGTACTCCACACTACGGGGGATGGTGTCATTGGAAGCATGACTTACAGCAAGCTGCAGAAAGTGGCACACACAGCGAATAAGAACCAGATCTTTGAGGCCATACTCCTCCTTCAGCACTTTATGGACCCCATTGTTAATCCCCGTCATAGCAGAGGCATTGTCAGTCCCTATCCCCAGGAGTTTCTCTTTTGTTAGACAACACGTCTCGAGGAAAGCCACAACAGCACGGGCTATAGATTTGGCATCTCCTCCCTCCAACTCAACAAGCCCCAGAAATGTTGATACAATTGTCTGCTTGATGTCACTAAAGTACCTTATCACAACCCCCAGGTACTTAGAAACACTTACATCCGTGGACTCATTGAGGAGGAGGCTGAAATGCTGGTCACCCACATCTGCGACCAACCTTTTCAGAAGGTATGGTGCTAGAACACCATTAATCATTTCTGTGCACTTTGTCCTGTACATTTTGAAGTGGGTAGCCTCAGTGGAGTCTGAGAAAGCACCTCTACATGCTTCTCCAATGTGATCACATGCCAGCATGGAACAGTGTTCAGCGATAGCTAATGCCATGGTGGCCTCAGCCTTTTTTCCAGAGTCAATTTTTTTTAACCATAAATGGCAGCTTGTTTTGGGTGGAACTGTTATAAGGCTTTGCCTTTTGAGTATGTTTTTGAGTTGTCATGTGTTTTTTTACATCACTAAGTTTGGCGTAGAAATCAGCCTTACAATACAGGCAGTACAGTATTATAAAAATAAAGCAAACTGGATGGAATATGGGGAGAAATGCACCAAATTCTTTTTAAATCTTCAACATAGGAATGCTACCAAAAATAATTTTTTGAAACTGGTTACAAATGACGGAGTAACCCATGATTCACCAAATTATATTTTGAAGGAGGAAACAAAGTACTTTAAGCATATGTTTTCGTTTCAGTCTCCTCCATCTCCTCTAACTAAAGCAAATTGTAAAGATTTTTTTTCTATTGATAATGTAAAATTAACAGCCATACAGAAAGACTCATGTACAGAGGAGGAACTTCTGGATGCAATTAAAGACTTTAAGCCCTGGAAAACTCCAGGGTTGGATGGCATACCAGTCGAGGTATACCAAACCTTTTTTGATATACTCAGAGGACCGTTATTAGCATGTTTTAACCACTCCTATGTAAATGGTAGATTATCAGACACTCAAGAAGAAGGTCTGATTTCATCATTACTGAAACAGGATACAAGTGGAAAATATAAAGATCCAGTCCATTTAAAAAATTGGCGGCCCCTTACACTTCAGTGTTGTGATGCAAAAATTCTAGCAAAATGTATAGCGCATAGAATTAAAATGGTATTGTCGGACGGCAGGACGGCAGGTAGCTTAGTGGGTAAGAGCGTTGTGCCAGTAACCGAAAGGTCGCTGGTTCTAATCCCCGAGCCGACTAGGTGAAAAATCTGTCGATGTGCTCTTGAGCAAGGCACTTAACCCTAATTGCTCCTGTAAGTCGCTCTGGATAAGAGCGTCTGCTAAATGACTAAAAAAAAAAATGTAAAAAAAATTCATTCTAATCAGACAGGTGTTTTACATGGGCGATACATTGGAGATAATATAAGGCAAGTACTGGAAACAATAGAACACTATGAAAAATCTGGGAAGCCAGGCCTACTATTCATAGCAGACTTCGAAAAGGCATTTGATAAAGTACCACTGGGGTTTATATATAAATGCCTGGAGCATTTCAATTTTGGACAATCTCTTATAAATTGGGTTAAAATCATGTATAGTAACCCTAGGTGTAAAATAGTAAATAATGGCTATTTCTCAGAAAGTTTTAAACTGTCAAGAGGAGTGAAACAAGGTTGTCCACTATCGGCTTATCTATTTATCATTGCCATCGAGATGTTAACTATTAAAATCAGATCCAACAATAATATCAAGGGATTAGAAATCCAGGGCTTGAAAACAAAGGTGTCATTGTACGCTGATGATTCATGTTTTCTTTTAAATCCACAACGTGAATCCCTCCACAGCCTCATAGAGGATCTAGATACATTTTCTAACCTCTCTGGATTACAACCAAATTATGATAAATGTACTATATTACGTATTGGATCACTAAAAAATAAAATGTTTACATTACCATGTAGTTTACCAATAAAATGGTCTGATGGTGATGTGGATATACTCGGAATACATATCCCAAATGAAATACAGTGGGGGAAAAAGTATTTAGTCAGCCACCAATTGTGCAAGTTCTCCCACTTAAAAAGATGAGAGAGGCCTGTAATTTTCATCATAGGTACACGTCAACTATGACAGACAAAATGAGAAGAACAAAAATCCAGAAAATCACATTGTAGGATTTTTTATGAATTTATTTGCAAATGATGGTGGAAAATAAGTATTTGGTCAATAACAAAAGTCTCTCAATACTTTGTTATATACCCTTTGTTGGCAATGACACAGGTCAAATGTTTTCTGTAAGTCTTCACAAGGTTTTCACACACTGTTGCTGGTATTTTGGCCCATTCCTCCATGCAGATCTCCTCTAGAGCAGTGATGTTTTGGGGCTGTCGCTGGGCAACACCCCTCCAAAGATTTTCTATGGCGTTGAGATCTGGAGACTGGCTAGGCCACTCCAGGACCTTGAAATGCTTCTTACGAAGCCACTCCTTCGTTGCCCGGGCGGTGTGTTTGGGATCATTGTCATGCTGAAAGACCCAGCCACGTTTCATCTTCAATGCCCTTGCTGATGGAAGGAGGTTTTCACTCAAAATCTCACGATACATGGCCCCATTCATTATTTCCTTTACACGGATCAGTCGTCCTGGTCCCTTTGCAGAAAAATTAGGTATGGTGTTCTTTGGATGCAACTCAGCATTCTTTGTCCTCCAAACACGACGAGTTGAGTTTTTACCAAAAAGTTATATTTTGGTTTCATCTGACCATATGACATTCTCCCAATCCTCTTCTGGATCATCCAAATGCACTCTAGCAAACTTCAGACGGGCCTGGACATGTACTGGCTTAAGCAGGGGGACACGTTTGGCACTGCAGGATTTGAGTCCCTGGCGGCGTAGTGTGTTACTGATGGTAGGCTTTGTTACTTTGGTCCCAGCTCTCTGCAGGTCATTCACTAGGTCCCCCCGTGTGGTTCTGGGATTTTTGCTCACAGTTCTTGTGATCATTTTGACCCCACGGGGTGAGATCTTGCGTGGAGCCCCAGATCGAGGGAGATTATCAGTGGCCTTGTATGTCTTCCATTTCCTAATAATTACTTAATTATAAATACGTTTTTTCCCCACTGTAAATGATCTCACTCCAAAAACTTTTTTGGAAAGTTAGCAAAAATAGATAAGATCTTGCTACCATGGAGAGGTAAATACCTGTCAATTTGTGGAAAAACCACCCTGATTAACTCTTTAGTATTATCCCAGTTTACCTATTTGCTTATGGTCTTGCCTACGCCTAGCGAACAGTTTTTTAAATTATATGAGAAAAAAATATTCCATTTTATTTGGAATGGCAAGCCAGACAAAATTAAACGGGCCTATTTATATAATGAATATGAATTAGGAGGACAGAAATTATTAAATATTAAAGCATTAGACCTATCACTAAAAGCTTCAGTCATACAAAAATTATACTTAAATCCGAACAGGTTCTCTAGCAAATTAGTAAGATTGTCTCACCCAATGTTCAAGAAGGGACTTTTTCCCTTTATTCAGATTACAACCCCTCACTTTCAGGTATTTGAAAAGGAAATAATCTCCCAAATATCACTATTTCTAAAACAAGCAATAGAAAGTTGGTTGCAATTTCAATTTAATCCTCCAGAAATGACAGAACAAATATTGCAACAAATATTGTGGTTAAACTCAAATATACTAATTGATAAAAAAACGTTATTTTTTGAAAAATGTTTTTAAAAGGTATAATCTTCGTAAATGATATTATCGGTAGGAATGGTGGAGTTATGTCACACATGCAGCTAACAAAAACATATGGAAATGTCTGCTCTACCCAAAATTACAACAAAATAATTGCAGCATTACCGCAAAAATGGAAGAGGAAAGTGGAAAGAGGCAAAAGTCTGTCGGCCTTGCATTAAAGAAGATCATTTGTTAAAGAAAATTGTGATAAATAAAAAAGTTTACCAGTTTAATTTAAGGACCAAAAGATTGACAGCCGTCCCATATAGATTGCAAAATAGTTGGGAAGACGTACCGATTCCATGGCATAGTGTTTATGAACTGATACACAAAACGACGCCGAAAACGACGAAAACTTAGAATTTTTCAATTTAAATTATTATTTAAAATTCTTGCTACCAATAGAATGTTATTTGTATGGGGGATACAATCTTCCCAGCTCTTCAGATTTGGCTGTGAAGAGACAGAATCATTAGATCATTTGTTTTGGTACTGGTCCAGGAATGGCTGAAGGATTGCAATATTTGCATGGAGCTGACCCTGCAGATAGCACTACTGGGTGATCTAAAAAGTCATAGTCAATCGATCAATAATATAATAATACTTTTAGCAAAAATGTTTATTTTCAATTCACAAACTGTAGAAACAATGAGAATAGAAAGGTTCAGAACTTTTGTAAAACATCACAGTACAGTTGAAAAATATATGACAAATAGAAATCCAATATGGATGGTGTTAAGAGATAGATGGGAGGTGTTGAATGGAGCTGAAGGATGGGACTAATAACAACAAGATAACTATTGTAAGAAATGCTGTGTCCATAATAAGAATATAGGTTATATATTGTGAGCTTTTGTGAAAGAGCACAGTTAGAAAGATATGGCATATAGAAGCATACCAGATGTACATCATGAAAATGATCGGAGGAAGTTCAGGAGTAAAAACAAACAAAATATAATTATTGACTGTGTCCATAAAATGTATATAGTATGTATAAGCATGAAGTAGAGGCCTAAGCATTGTTGTTCACTACTTTACTCCAATTAGGGAATGGATGGTGGTGTTGGAAAGTAATAAAGGGAAATATATATATTTTTAAAGGATATGTATGTATATATACAGTGGGGAGAACAAGTATTTGATACACTGCCGATTTTGCAGGTTTTCCTACTTACAAAGCATGTAGAGGTCTGTAATTTTGATCATAGGTACACTTCAACTGTGAGAGACGGAATCTAAAAGAAAAATCCAGAAAATCACATTGTATGATTTTTAAGTAATTCATTTGCATTTTATTGCATGACATAAGTATTTGATCACCTACCAACCCTATTCCGGCTCTCACAGACCTCTTAGTTTTTCTTTAAGAAGCCCTCCTGTTCTCCACTCATTACCTGTATTAACTGCACCTGTTTGAACTTGTTACCTGTATAAAAGACACCTGTCCACACACTCAATCAAACTGACTCCAACCTCTCCACAATGGCCAAGACCAGAGAGCTGTGTAAGGACATCAGGGATAAAATTGTAGACCTACACAAGGCTGGGATGGGCTACAGGACAATAGGCAAGCAGCTTGGTGAGAAGGCAACAACTGTTGGCGCAATTATTAGAAAATGGAAGAAGTTCAAGATGACGGTCAATCACCCTCGGTCTGGGGCTCCATGCAAGATCTCACCTCGTGGGGCATCAATGATCATGAGGAAGGTGAGGGATCAGATTCCGTCTCTCACAGTTGAAGTGTACCTATGATAAAAATTACAGACCTCTACATGCTTTGTAAGTAGGAAAACCTGCAAAATCGGCAGTGTATCAAATACTTGTTCTCCCCACTGTATATATGTATGTATATGCGTATATGTATGTATGTGTATGTATGTGATATATATATATATATATATATATATATATATATATATATATATATGCGAGAGAAAAAAAACATATGAGGGATTGGAAGTGATGCAGACAATTACATTGATGGAAGTTACAATATATCTGCAATATTAAAGCTGCCCCCTAAAAAAAATAATATGGGGATGAGGTAGTTGGGTGGGCTAATTACAGATGGGCTGTGTACAGGTACAGTGATCGGTAAGCTGCTCTGACAACTGATGCTTAAAGTTAGTGAGGGATATAAGAGTCTCCAGCTTCAGAGATGTTTGCAGTTTGTTCCAGTCATTGGCAGCAGAGAACTGGAAGGAATGGCGGCCAAAGGAGGTGTTGGCTTTGGGGATGACCAGTGAGATATACCTGCTGGAGCGCATACTAAGGCTGGGTGTTGCTATGGTGACCAATGAACTAAGATAAGGCGGGGATTTGCCTAGCAGAGATTTATAGATGACCTGGAGCCAGTGGGTTTGGCGACGAATATGTAGTGAGGGCCAGCCAACGAGAGCGTACAGGTCACAATGGTGGGTAGTATATGGGGCTTTGGTGAGAAAACGGATGGCACTGTGATAGACTACATCCAATTTGCTGAGTAGAGTGTTGGAGGCTATTTTGTAAATGACATCGCCGAAGTCAAGGATCGGTAGGATAGTCAGTTTTACGAGGGCATGTTTGGTAGCATGAGTGAAGGAGGCTTTGTTGCGAAATAGGAAGCCGATTCTAGATTTAACTTTGGATTGGAGATGCTTAATGTGAGTCTGGAAGGAGAATTTACGGTCTAACCAGACACCTAGGTATTTGTAGTTGTCCACATATTCTAAGTCAGACCCGCCGAGAGAAGTGATTCTAGTTGGGTGGGCGGGTGCAAGCAGCGTTCTATTGAAGAGCATGCATTTAGTTTTACTAGCGTTTAAGAGCAGTTGGAGGCTACGGAAGGAGTGTTGTATGGCATTGAAGCTCGTTTGGAGGTTTGTTAACACAGTGTCCAATGACGGGCCAGATGTATACAAAATGGTGTCGTCTGCGTAGAGGTGGATCTGAGAGTCACCAGCAGCAAGAGCGACATCATTGATATACACAGAGAATAGAGTCGGCCCGAGAATTGAACCCTGTGGCACCCCCATAGAGACTGCCAGAGGTCCAGACAAAAGTCCCTCCGATTTGACACATTGAACTCTATCTGAGAAGTAGTTGGTGAACCAGGCGAGGCAGTCATTTGAGAAACCAAGGCTATTTAGTCTGCCAATAAGAATGCTGTGATTGACAGAGTCGAAAGCCTTGGCCATAGTTGCAACAGAGGGTGCAGAGCTGGTGGCTGGGGTAGGGGTAGCCAGGTGGAAAGCATGGCCAGCCGTAGCAAAATGATTATTGAAATTCTCGATTATCGTAGATTTATCGGTGGTGACAGTGTTTCCTAGCCTCAGTGCAGTGGGCAGCTGGGAGGAGGTGCTCTTATTCTCCATGGACTTTACAGTGTCACAAACCGTTTTGGAGTTAGTGCTACAGGATGCAAATTTCTGTTTGAAAAGGCTAGCCTTTGCTTTCCTAACTGATTGTGTATATTTGTTCCTGACTTCCCTGAAAAGTTGCATATCGCGGGGGCTGTTCGATGCTAATGCAGTACGCCACAGGATGTTTTTGTGCTGGTCAAGGGCAGTCAAGTCTGGGGTGAACCAGGGGCTATATCTGTTCTTAGTTCTGAATTTTGTAATGGGGCATGCTTATTTAAGATGGAGAGGAAAGCACTTTTAAAGAACAACCAGGCATCCTCTACTGACGGAATGAGGTCAATATCCACCCAGGATACCAGGGCCAGGTCAATTAGAATATCATTAAACATAATTTTGTGCAATTTTTCAATTTGTAAACGAAGATGATTCTCAGTTTTGTAGATGGGGTGGTTGCATCCATCCTTACTAATGCTATAATGGAAACACTTGATTTTGTGAAGTTATGTCATACCAATACTGTTAAGATTAACAATTGTATTCTGTCCTGAGTAATCATTTTCAGATTTACACTTTTTGATAGGTGCTAGGGGAAAGGTGTAGGTTTGTAATTGAGGCGTTTGTGATGCAGACCATTTGGCTACAGTTTATTGGCATTTTCCACCGAGCAACGGTGAAGTTGTACTATGGGAGCTTATTGAATGTGTTTGTCACTTTTTTGGTTTGTTTACATTAAACCATGCTTAAGGAGTACCCCCCTATCCACATCGACAGGACAGCAGTGGAGAAGGTGGAATTTATTTTAGTTCCTCGGCGTACAAACTGATATGGTCCACCCACACAGACAGTTTGGTGAAGAAAGCGCAACAGCGTCTCTAAAACCCTCAAACTTTTACAGATGCACAGTTGAGAGCATCCTGTCGGGCTGTATCACCGCCTGGTATGGCAACTGCACCGCCCACAACCGCAGAGCTCTCCAGAGGGTGGTGCGGTCTGCACAACGCATCACCGGAGGCAAACTACCTGCCCTCCAGGACACCTACAGCACCCAATGTCACAGGAAGGCCAAAAAGATAATCAAGGACAACTACCACCCGAGCCACTGCCTGTTCACCCTGCTATCATCCAGAAGGCGAGGTCAGTACAGGTGCATCAAAGCTGGGACCGAGAGACTGAAAAACAGCTTCTATCTCAAGGCCATCAGACTGTTAAACAGCCATCACTAGCACAGAGGCGCTGCTGCCTACATACAGACTTGAAAATCACTGGCCACTTTAATAAATGGAACACTAGTCACTTTAATAATGCCACTTTAATAATGTTTACATATCTTGCATTACTCGTCTCATATGTATATACTGTATTCTATACTATCTATTGCATCTTAGCCTATGCCGCTCTGACAATGACATTGCTCATCCATATATTTATATATTCTTATTCCATTCCTTTACTTAGATTTGTGTGTATTAGATATTTGTTGTGGAACTGTTAGATATTACTTGCTAGATATTACTACACTGTCAGAACTAGAAGCACAAGCATTTCGCTACACTTGCAATAACATCTGCTAACCATGTATATGTGACCAATACATTTGATGATTTTTTTAAAATTGTGTTTACTTGTTTTGGTCATGCAAATGTTTTAAAAGTTTACAGTACTATTGGCATATTTTATCTGTAAATGTCATATGTTACTGTAAAATCACATTGAACAGATAACTGTAGTTTTACAGCAAAAAAACTTAAAATAAATTACAGTAATTTAACGGCAATTCGAGTTGCCAAGTAAATCCTGTACATTTCGTAGATACAAGTATTTACTGTAAAATAGAAGCACAATAATATATTGTAATTAGAATGGTGTACAGGTACTGTAAAAATACAGCAAATTGCTGTTATTTATAAACAGTAAGTTATTGTAGTACATCTACAGCAACATGTTGTAATTCTAATTTACAGTAAATCACTGTTGTTTTACAGTACTTTTACTGGCAACTTCTTGGCAGTTAATTTACTGTAATTTCTACAGTCCATTTTTTACAGTGCGTGTGTGGTCAGCTAGATTATCATTTCAGCACCTTTTGATTGGGACAGCGCCATCGCTCTGCTTTGAGACATGGGTGGGGGACTCCCAATGTCAGATTTTTGTTTTCACTGAATCTCTGTTTGGATATTTGGTAACAATTAGGCTGGGGAAATGTTAGCTAAGTTGAGTGCAAATGATCATCTTTATTCTAGTTTGCTCATATTAGCTGATTAGAACATTTTACTAGTATGTTAAACAAGTGGATTTTGCTCTTCACTCGTGGAGTAGCCTGGCCTACTCCTGACCAAAAGCCTTTGACTTGTCTGATAATCAATGTGATTTTGTTTCACTGAACAAGTGGAAGTGGAAGCTCATTTATTCGTTCACTGATCAGAAATATTTAGCATGCAATAATGTAGCCTAAATCAAGTGTATTATGTATCTATTGACTAATTTAGAAGCCTTATATAGCTTTATATAGAGCCTAGGCTATTTTCTTATCGTCCCAATCTTGACTCCTGTCTCGCATGAAAATTCCTAACTTTATTCTGTAATCCATAGGTTGCATTATCAAAGCACGTCTCACCTATGCATCAGGGCCGGCATTATGGGCGGGCCTTAGGGGGCCTGGCTCACCCTACTGTACCTCCTTGCCAGTCCATATTAAAATAGTGAAATATTTATCATTTATTTGACCCAGATACATGCCAACAGAAAGACACATCAATCTCAGTTAAAGCATCCGAGTGAGCGAAACAGCGCTCCTCTGTCTCAGTATGTGTAGACCATGTGCCTTCGGAAAGTTCAGACCCCTTGACTTTTTCCACATTGTGACGTTACAGCCTTATTCTAAAAATGATTAAATGTTTGTTTTTTCACCAATCTACACACAATACCCCATAATGACAAAGCGAAAACAGGTTTTTAGAAATGTATGCAAACGTATTAAAAATAAAAAACTGAAATACCTTATTTATATAAGTATTCAGACCCTTTGCTATGAGACTCAACATTGAGCTCAGGTGCATCCTCTTTCCATTGATCATCCTTGACATGTTTCTACAACTTGATTGGAGTCCACCTGTGGTAAATTCAATTGATTGGACATGATTTGGAAAGGCACACATCTGTCTATATAAGGTCCCACAGTTGACAGTATATGTCAGAGCAAAAACCAAGCCATGATGTCAAATGAATTGTCCGTAGAGCTCCAAGAGAGGATTGTGTCGAGGCACAGATCTGGGGAAGGGTACCAAAAATGTCTGCAGCATTGAAGATCCACAAGAACACAGTGGCCTCCATCATTTTAAATGGAAGAAGTTTGGAACCACCAAGACTCTTCCTAGAGCTGGCCGCCCGGCCAAACTTCTCCCCCGAGTAATCTGGGGAGAAGGGCCTTGGTCAGGGAGGTGACCAAGAACCCGATGGTCACTCTGACAGAGCTCTACAGTTCCTCTGTGGAGATAGGAGAACCTTCCAGAAGGACAATCATCTCTGCAACACCACCAATCAGGCCTTCATGGTAGCGTGGCCAGACGGAAGCCACTCCTCAGTAAAAGGCACATGACACTCTGCTTGGAGTTTGCCAAAAGGCTCCTGAAGGACTCTCAGACCATGAGAAAAAAGATTCTCTGGTCTGATTAAATCAAAATTAAACTCTTTGGCCTGAATGCCAAGCGTCACGTCTGGAGGTAACCTGGCACCATCCCTACAGTGAAGCATGGTGGTGGCAGCATCATGCTGTGGGGAGGTTTTTCAGCGGCAGGGACTGAGAGACTAGTCAGGATCGAGGTAAAGATGAACGGAGCATTGTACAGAGAGATCCTTGATGAAAACCTGCTCCAGAGCACGCAGGACCTCAGACTGGGGCGACGTTTTACCTTCCAACAGGACAACGACCCTAAGCACACAGCCAAGACAACGCAGGTGTGGCTTTGGGACATGTCTCTGAATGTCCTTGAGTGGCCCAGCCAGAGACCGGACTTGAACCCGATCTAACATCTCTGGAGAGACCTGAAAATAGCTGTGCAGCAACGCTCCCCATCTAACCTGACAGAACTTGAGAAGATCAGCAGAGAAGAATGGGAGAAACTCCCCAAGTACAGGTGTGCCAAGCTTGTAGTGTCATAACCAAGAAGACTCCAGGCTGTAATCGCAACCAAAGGTGCTTCAACAAAGTACTGAGTAAAGGGTGTGAATACTTATGTAAATGTAATATTTCTGTTTTCTATTCTTAATAAATTAGCAAACATTTCTAAAAACCTGCTTTTGCTTTGTCATTATGGGTATCATGTGTAGATTGATGAGGAAAAAACAATTTAATAAATTTTAGAATAAGGCTGTAACATATCAAAATGTGGAAAAAGTCAAGGGGTCTGCGTACTTTCCGAAGGCACTGTATTGATGCTGTCTGGACTAAGAGTATATGGTATGTCATACTATTTCTGGCCGACAGCATCAGATACATGGGCTACATATAGAGGGGCGCTGTTCCGCTCGCTCGGATGCTTTCTCTGGTGATATACTGTAGTTTCAGCAGAGAGGAAGATGCAAAGCGAGAGGACTCACTCTCGCCAAATTCTGTTCAGGATAAGCCCAATGCGTTTCTATGGGAATAATATGCAGTCATAAGCTTGTCCCCTGCCTTCCCGCCTTTGGGACAAAGACTCCCATTGTTAGGGCGCAGACATTAGCATCTCGTCATTATATACAGATCTCTGGTTTCAGCCTCTTGCGAATTGGAAAGGAAAGTTGGCGAGCGCATAGTAAGTGCACTGTTAGGATGCTGGAATGCCCTAAAGTAAGTTGATTTTTCGCCAAAATTATATAATTACTCCTGTATAAATAAAATAGTTCAAAATACTTCACCAGGGAGCATAACTTAGCCACAGAGGATCAATGTCTTATATCACCACTGTGTTTGGGAAACCCGCGATTTGGGTAGTGCGCGTTGCAACAGGTCTAGCTGATTGAGTTGCGGCTTTTCTGGATGAAGATGGACAAGTAGAACTGGATGGATAAATATCATTTTTGATGATTTGATCATTTTTCAATTTTTTTTTTTTTTAAATATTAGTGTGATTTTAGTATGATTTTATGAATCAAAGGGGGGAAATGGGTTAATGTGATTCATACATCATTTATATATCATTTTTATATTCTTAGTTGATCTTGATGTTTAATTTGAAAGTGTTTGTTTTGCAAAAGATACTGTTTGGTCTTTTCTTTTCTTCCAGAAGCATTTGGGGGAACATGTAGAGATTGAAATACTCAAACAAGGACAATATGAAGGGACAATATGAAAGGACAATGACTGGAGGAGATGGAACCAGGAAGGAGTGGAAAGGTTCTGATTCCATCATCAACAATGCATTGGAAGTCGGGACTACGGGGGAGATGAAGTGTAGTGGACTACATTCCAGTGTCTGCAATGAAATATAGACATATTTGCATGTGTAATACATAATTTATGTCATATTCTTAGGTATTAATTTTTGTAGAATGATATTTGATGTTATTGAATACATGTGGGGATCTTAGATGTTTTTGTTTATTTCGTGAATGCTTAGGGACAGGGAGTCTAGGCAGGGAGAGGTCCACTGTAGGGTCCAATGGGTTGACCAGCCTTAGAGTGGACATTTGTTGGATAGTATTTTGTTTGCAGGGCCTTACATGTGTATTTAATTGCATCATAGTTTCAAATGCATTTATAAAGAGTTATGAATTCATTGGGAGTACCTAGGTGGTTGCCTGGGGCAGAGGGACCGTGAGAGAATTTTACTGTCTTGATTGATGGATGGATTTGGAATGAAGGTTGCCAGACAGTTTTTCGCTCTCACACTCCATAAAGATTTGTTCATATTTCATAGTAATGTATTCACACTTCATAAACATTTATTCATATTTCATAGAAAGGTATTTACACTCCAGAGGGAAATGTTTTTGGTTTAATGTTAAAGATACTCAATAAGATAAATTGTTACTTGTCATAATCCTATTCTGTTTGTTTTCGAGACTTTTAGTTCGTCTCGAAGGGGGGAAATGTAGTGTATTAGGATTATGTCTTTGTTAATGGTTTTTAAGTGGAACTGAAAGAATGTTGATTTTAGTATCAAGAGGGAATGTTTTAGTGTAACGCCACATACAACAGACAGGAAGTGTGTTGTAGACAGGGGATTGGACAGTAGAGGGAGCCACCCACATCTTGGGGAGATTATATATACTGGGGGGAAAACGAAGGAGAGGGCAGAGCGGCCATTGCAATTCGGGGGATGCCGTTCGCCGGGTGATCTTGACACCTGTAAGCTCATGCTGAAAGCTTGTGATATGAATAAACCTTATGATCAAAGTTCAGTATGAGCGGACTCCTTTGTTTATCAGCAATAATTGCCAGCATTCACCCGATACGACAAATGCGTATGTATGAAAGTGCCTATTTGGCGATTTCTGATTGTCTTAACTCACCACGTACACCACTCATTTTTTCTTTGCCTCACACAAGTTAACAGAGTCTGTTTTTTAACATCCATTGCAAATGATAGATTCTCCGTATTTTAAAAATCTTTCCAACACTTATGGCCTCGATAATTACCAAGCCGTGTGAAAGAGCAACATATAATGATCTGATGATCCCACACAGTTGAAGTCGGAAGTTTACATACACTTATGTTGGAGTCATTAAAACTCGTTTTTCAACCACTCCAAAAATGTCTTGTTAACAAACTATAGTTTTGGCAAGTCGGTTAGGACATCTACTTTGTGCATGACACATGTCATTTTTCCAACAATTGTTTACAGACAGATTATTTCACTTATAATTCACTGTATCACAATTCCAGTGGGTCAGAAGTTTACATACACTAAGTTGACTGTACCTTTAAACAGCTTGGAAAATTCCAGAAAATGATGTCATGGCTTTAGAAGCTTCTGATAGGGTAATTGACATAATTTGAGTCAATTGGAGGTGTACCTGTGGATGTATTTCAAGGCCTACCTTCAAACGCAGTGCCTCTTTGCTTGACATCATGGGAAAATCAAAAGAAATCAGCCTCTTAAAAAAAAAATTGTAGACCTCCACAAGTCTGGTTCATCCTTGGGAGCAATTTCCAAACGCCTGAAGGTACCATGTTCATCTGTACAAACAATAGTACGCAAGTATAAACACCATGGGACCACACAGCCGTCATACCGCTCAGGAAGGAGATGCGTTCTGTCTCCTAGAGATGAACATACTTTGGTGCGAATGAGGGCCCGGAATAGGCTAGTTGATACAATGTTGCAAGTTCGCTAGAGACAGCGTCCCACCGGACCAAGTGATGATTTGATAAAATGTTACACTTCACTAGTGTGGGAAATTATTATATTATATTTTAGATGTGCTGTTAGCTTAATAAGAAAGCATTAATGATTAAACATAAAAGGTTTGTACTGTACTGATATAAATTGTTTAACCTAACAAGCTGTGATTAATGTGAGGAACGTTAGGGGGTAGGAGGAGATAAGGCTTGTGACTCACTTACTCAAACACTGCCTCTTTGTTGAACTGTCCAAGGACATATGTACAAAGAGTACAGTTAGAGTGGGAAAGTACTGAAATCTGTGTCTATGGGTTGCTGACTCGAGACAAGTTGTGACGATAACACTAACGCCTGGCAACAGTGAAGCGCCAAGGGGCTGGGACCAGCCTGTGCGCCAACGATAGGCTGAGTAAATCTAAACCACGCTCAGTCTCTACTCTGATAGGCCAGCAGGGAGCGGGAACTATCTCTGTCAGAGTATTTAAAGAAGAACTTATAACAATGGACCAGTTCTCTGTCTGCCCTGCGTGGTTTTTCAGTGGACCCGTATATGCGAACATCATATTTACCATTGAAGTGTTTTGCATTAATTAAAATACTAGTCTATTTTAGAAGACGTGTATTGACCTCTTTTTGTTCCTATACCAGATTTGAATTGACGCAACTTAACACTAGCAATAGCTCAAGTCAAGACAGATAGAAAGGAAGTCAGACAGGCGGAGTAAATAGATTGTGATTGAAAGAACCAGAATTTATCAGGATATTTTCTACTGTTTTAATTTTTTTTCGGCTTTAGGCCTATGTATTTTACTTAGTTGACGATGGAAGTTATAGTCCTACTACTGTATCGCTGAGTTCCATGCTCTCGTTTCTTTAGCCGCCAATGGATCACAGTGTATCAATGTTTCCAAATGGCAGAGGCTAGTGCTCTTGGCATAGTTTAATTTTTTACTTCAGATTTTTATGATTAACAACGTGACAATGATTTTGGAGAAATGAAAACGTTATTATTGAAATGAAACTGTTCCAAGAAAATGCGCATATAAAAATAATCATAAATAATCATTGTAGGGTAAATTGTAAGCTTCCACAAACTTTAAACTCACGAGCTGCGGATGGTCTTTATTATTACAGCCATTAAAAAATTGTGAACACGCAAACGCGTGCACACATAGGACGTCCAGTGAGAAAACGTGCCCCCCTATGGAAATCAAAGGCCCGTCCAACTGATTCGTTCTGCCGCGGGGTCTGCTATGCATGTCAAAATACCGCTATAACATTTTCCCCAGCTTTCCGCACTGTCGTATTGCTGCCCATATGAGAGCTTCGGTAGATAATGTATCATCATCAAACGGTATTGGAGAGTTGGTCCAAATAGGAGATACTCTGTCATTCATTGGAGGTTATCTAGCAAGCTTAGCAACATTGGTCATTTGACTTTTGTTTGACTGCCATTACAAAGTTTGTATGATTCGACAACGCTATAGCCTACTCTAGGTGTCGAGATAGCGTAGGCCTACTGCTGAAATGCGCTGAATTAATTGATGAACATGATAACTCTCGGATGTCAGCAGATGTCACAAAGTGCTATACAGAAACCCAGCCTAAAACCCCAAACAGCAAGCAATGCAGATGTCATTGGCGATCAAAGTTACTCTATCATTACTAAATATACGTTTCACTTGCTGTGAAATCTTTACATAGTGGCACAGCCAAACCGGCAATGTGGCATAGCTACAATCTTATTTCGGGAGAACCCTGGCATAGTGACCATATCTTGGTTTTAAACGCTTTAAAAATGGGCACTTCCAATTTTTTGCGGTATTTCCCGGGACTCTCTGGATAAATATGAATTATTCCAGGTATTGAAACTTGGTCGATCTTCGGGAAAATATAAATCCCTTCTATGTACGTGATCATCTTTGATCAATTAGTTATGTGATCACTTTCCTAATTCCTAATCTGCAGATAGTAATTAAATGGCACCTTAATTGGGGAGCACGGGCTCATGGTAATGGATGGAGCGGAATAGGTGGAATGGTATCAAATACATCAAACACATGGTTTCCAGGTGTTTGATGCCATTCCATTTGCTCCGTACCAGACATTATTATGAGCTGTGCTCCCCTCAGCAGCCTCCTGTGATAGGCTATGTTTCACACTGAACCCTCCTATGGTTTCTCCCTCTGCAACCTGGTCTCAGAGCATTTCATATTATTGTCAAGATATGTTACAAATTTGAAAAATTTATGATATGTTGCGAATTCTAGTTAGGTGGCTAACGTTAGCTAGCTCGCTAATGTTAGCTAGGCTAGGGGTTAGGGTTAAAGTTAGGTTAAGTTTAGGAGTCAGTGCTTGACTTGGACTCATATAGGTGCCAGTACTAATTTTGGGTGCCGGTACTGTTTACATTTAGGTGCAGGAGCTTCACAATACTTTTCAATTAATATTCTATAAGAGGAACAGGAGCTCAAGCGGTAGAACATTTGAGGTGCCGGTACTCAGCTCCCCAGTCAAGCACTGTTAGGAGTTTTAAAGGGTTAGGGTTAGGGGAAGGGTTAGCTAAAAGGGTTAAGGTTAGGATTATCTAAAAGGGTTAAGGTTAGGGGAAAGGTTAGCTAACATGCTAAGTAGTTGCAAAGTAGCTAAAAACTAGTACGTAGTTGAAAAGTTGCTAATTATCTAAAGTTGGCCATGATGAGATTCGAACCAACCACCCTCCTTTCGTTTTTGCATTAAGTAACCTTCTGTCTTATGTAACCATACCAAATGTAACATATCATACTAATTTGAGTGTCCCGGATTTACGTACAGAATAATACGGAATGAGTCTTAGCTTCTCTAAGGAGTTGTACTGTAGGGAGTGTGATTTACATGATCAAGGGACATATGCATATGATGTGGGTTACTGTGGAAGGCTTGTTGCCTCAATTTACAGTTTTCATATTACTATATATCACTGTTATACATAAGGATATATTATTTTCCTGGAGAATGTTGTCTTTCCATGTTAACATATTCATGATATTTCTGGGAACGCTGAATTTTAGCATGACATATTCCATACATTGTTCAAAACGGCAAAAATACTCAGCGCTGATCTTTAGCTTAAGCAGATTGACGTCTCGGCAGCATTAGCACCTGTCAGAATGTGAGTGGTTCCAGCTAGTTCTTCTGAGAGCGTGTCATTATGAGAGAGCGCCAGCAGCTTGACTCTAGGGGTGCGTTCAGAAGACTGACATTTCCCGAAATGTTGCAAAAAAATGTTGTAGAAAAAAATCTCATCTTTGTTAAATATTGGTGTATGATGTCACATTTTGCAACACTAAGGAACATTCCAGCCTTCCTGAACAGGCCCCAGCTAGTTCCCTTCAGTGTTTCTGTGAGAGGAGAGACAGGGAACACAGCTCTAACTCTAATGTTCTAATCCCCTTCCTTTCCGCTCACCTCCCCAGAGAGCCAGCCTAGGCAGATGACACCACACAAAGGAGGCCCACGCAGGCACCCTATGAAATATCAAACAGCGGAGCTTCATGAATGAGTAATTGAGGAAGACTGCAGGGCATTGCTGAGGCACAGGGGGAACAGAGGGACTTGGCGTGAGCTTGACATTTTGCCATCTCACACAGCAGCTGGTGTTAAAACCAATCAGATATGGTTTGAACAGAATGCTCGCTCTCTCACTATCTATCTCGGAAAGAGGATGACAGGAATGGATCCACCAGCATCAGTCTATATTATTATCACTGGGGTGCATGAGTCATATATGGCAAAGGGAACAAACATGAAAAATTAAAATGATGTGTGTAGTTACTCAAATAAAATATGAAGTGCTAGAGAATACCTGCGTCAGCACACAGCAGAGTACATACATAGGCATCTGAAATTTAAAAATACACTGCTCAAAAAAATAAAGGGAACACTTAAACAACACAATGTAACTCCAAGTCAATCACACTTCTGTCCACTTAGGAAGCAACACTGATTGACAATACATTTCACATGCTGTTGTGCAAATGGAATTGACAACAGGTGGAAATTATAGGCAATTAGCAAGACACCCCCAATAAAGGACTGGTTTTGCAGGTGGTGACTACAGACCACTTCTCAGTTCCTATGCTTCCTGGCTGATGTTTTGGTCACTTTTGAATGCTGGCGGTGCTTTCACTCTAGTGGTAGCATGAGACGGAGTCTACAACCCACACAAGTGGCTCAGGTAGTGCAGCTCATCCAGGATGGCACATCAATGCGAGCTGTGGCAAGAAGGTTTGCTGTGTCTGTCAGCGTAGTGTCCAGAGCATGGAGGCGCTACCAGGAGACAGGCCAGTACATCAGGAGACGTGGAGGAGGCTGTAGGATGGCAACAACCCAGCAGCAGGACTGCTACCTCCGCCTTTGTGCAAGGAGGAGCACTGCCAGAGCCCTGCAAAATGACCTCCAGCAGGCCACAAATGTGCATGTGTCTGCTCAAACGGTCAGAAACAGACTCCATGAGCGTGGTATGAGGGCCCGACGTCCACAGGTGGGGGTTGTGCTTACAGCCCAACACCGTGCAGGACGTTTGGCATTTGCCAGAGAACACCAAGATTGGCAAATTCGCCACTGGCGCCCTGTGCTCTTCACAGATGAAAGCAGGTTCACACTGAGCACGTGACAGATGTGACAGAGTCTGGAGACGCCGTGGAGAACGTTCTGCTGCCTGCAACATCCTCCAGCATGACCGGTTTGGCAGTGGGTCAGTCATGGTGTGGGGTGGCATTTCTTTGGGGAGCCGCACAGCCCTCCATGTGCTCGCCAGAGGTAGCCTGACTGCCATTAGGTACCGAGATGAGATCCTCAGACCCCTTGTGAGACCATATGCTGGTGCGGTTGGCCCTGGGTTCCTCCTGATGCAAGACAATGCTAGACCTTGTGGCTGGAGTGTGTCAGCAGTTCCTGCAAGAGGAAGGCATTGATGCTATGGACTGGCCCGCCCGTTCCCCAGACCTGAATCCAATTGAGCACATCTGGGACATCATGTCTCGCTCCATCCACCAACGCCACGTTGCACCACAGACTGTCCAGGAGTTGGCGGATGCTTTAGTCCAGGTCTGGGAGGAGATCCCTCAGGAGACCATCCGCCACCTCATCAGGAGCATGCCATGATGTCAAGCAAAGAGGCACTGAGTTTGAAGGTAGGCCTTGAAATACATCCACAGGTACACCTCCAATTGTCGTTTTTGGCGGTCTGCCATTTTGTGATCTGTAGTTCTTGTCGGGCTGGCCATTTTAGTGAGAGGGCAGAGCCCGTTTATTAGTTCTGCCCTCACATTCTGCCATTTAACACTCTGCCCCCTTCTTTGCCACAATAGGGAATAGGGTGCCATGTGGGATGCATCCAGAGTACTGTGTCCCATACTGGACAGCTAGCAGAACATCCCACTTTATGACGTACAATGATAGAGAAGCGCCGCCCTATTCTATGACCTGTCAGAAAGATACTGTATGTGTGTGGGTGTGTGTCACCGCTGTGTACCCAACATCCACCTAAATGCAGCAACTGTGTGACCACACATCCACACTCCTAGGCTAAATAGGGATCAAGACAGTATTCCATTCATCCACAATTGGTCACAATCTCCTTGCATAAGAGATCAATCTTTCATACACATAGGCAATTTCTCATATGACACCTTATGCACTATAACTATAGGGAATAAGGGGGTATATTTTGTCCTTAATCTCTTTTGATATCTCTTTTTGCATCAGTAAGGCACTTTTTCAGGGTAAAATGGCCCAATTGATGGCCTAAAGGATCGTTTCTTATTCATTGTCAACAATCGCTGTCCTATTTGTTGTTGCAGTTGCAATAAATAGAGTCAAGTGGATCTTTTTACTAATTTCTCAATTAATAACAATATTAATCCTCTCTGACATTAACGATGATTCATAATTAAGTAAACAAACTGGGTAAATATATAATTTGAAATAAACATGAATGTAATGAAATGAACAGACACAGTATAGATACGTTTATTCTTGGGTCATTCCACCAATTCGGTGCCTTTTTGATTTCACCTAATTTTAACATTCTGTCATAAAGAGCACATGTTGAACTTAATAAACACATTTTCCCATCTTAAGAGGTTAAATAAAAAAATGCTATAGTAAGTGCCTATTAAGTGGCAAATAAAGTAACAGGGTTGACCGTAACAAGGTTAACGATGTCTTAATAAATCACCATAAATCCTGTTGTGACAGGGGGAATGAAAGCTTGTTGTGTGCAACAGGGAGTGGCAATTGAATGCAAGCTTCACAAAACAGGGTTGATAATCGTTTTATTATCGACCCACTCAGTTTTCCACCACTAAACACCAGAAATTTGCCAAAAATAGTAGAACCAGCTTTTTACTCTATGATTTGACTATTAGATGATCAATGTTTCTTTTGAATAAATAGTTTCACCATAGTAAAACAGGGTTGACCTTAAAATGAGGGACAGACCTAAATGAATCACTAATAAATAATAATATTCAGAAATGACTTTGTCAAAGCTGTCACGTTCGCTTAAGGAGGAGGACCAATGCGCAGCGTTGAATGCGTACATATTATTTATTAAACAGATCACCCGATCAAAACAACGAACGAAACGTGAAGTCCTTCGATACACACAAACCAAAAGGAACAAGAAACCACAACACAAAGTGAAAAGACCGATAGTTAAATATGGCTCCCAATCAGAGACAACCAGCCGACACTCGTTGCCTCTGATTGGGAGTCACTCAGGCCAACATAGATATACAAAACATAGACTTACACACCCTGGCTCAACATAACATAGTCCCCAGAGCCAGGGCGTGACAGTACCCCCCCCCAAAGGCGCGGACTCCGGCCGCGCCAAACAACCACAACAGGGGAGGGACCGGGTGGGCACTCCGCCTCGGCGGCGGATCCGGCTCCGGACATGACCCAGGCACGGGTTGTGCTGGACTGACGACGCACACCCCTGGCTTGATGCGTGGAGGAGGAACGGGCCGGACCGGGCTGACGAAGCGCACCCCTGACTTGGTGCGGGGAGCAGGAATGAGCCGGACCGGGCTGACGACGCGCACCACTGACCTGGTGCGGGGAGCTTGGATGGGCCGGACTGGGCTGGCGACGCGCACCACAGACTTGGTGCGGAGAGCAGGAACGGGCCGGACAGGGCTGACGAAACGCACCATAGACTTGGTGCGGAGCGCAGGAACAGGCCGGACCGGGCTGGCGACGCGCACCACAGGTTTGGTGCGGGGAGAAGGAACAGGCCGGGCCGGGCTGGCGACGCGCACCACAGACTTGGTGCGGAGAGCAGGAACGAGCCGGACAGGGCTGACGAGACGCACCACAGACTTGGTGCGGGGAGCAGGAACTGGCCGGACCGGGCTGGCAACGCGCACCACAGGTTTGGTGTGGGGAGAAGGAACAGGCCGGGCCGGGCTGGCGACGCGCACCACAGACTCGATGCGGGAAGCAGGAACAGGCCAGACCGTACTGGGGACACACACCACTGGCCCTACGCAGGGATCAGGAACGGGCCGGACCGGACTGGTAACACACCCCAGTACCTCTCGCCGTGCCTCCACACTTTCCCTCTCCTCTGTGACCAGTGGCCCCCTTAACCTGGCGGCCTCCTCTTCACACCCGCTGGACCGCTCCATCGCGGCCTCCTGCTGCCCCGTCGTCCACGTCGTGAGCCCCCCCCTAAAAATTTTCTGGGGTTCTCTCCTCCCCGTGGACCAGGCCTCCCTAGCTCTCGCCAGACTCTCGATCCATTGCTTCATAGACCAGCCTCTCTCCTCTTCACTTAGCGTGGCCCAGCCGAAACTCCTACTCCCCTGATCCCAGGTCCATCCACTCTCCTCTTCCCGCTGCTTGGTCCTGTCTTGGTGGTTTCTTCTGTCACGTTCGCTTAAGGAGGAGGACCAATGCGCAGCGTTGAATGCGTACATATTATTTATTAAACAGATCACCCGATCAAAACAACGAACGAAACGTGAAGTCCTTCGATACACACAAACCAAAAGGAACAAGAAACCACAACACAAAGTGAAAAGACCGATAGTTAAATATGGCTCCCAATCAGAGACAACCAGCCGACACTCGTTGCCTCTGATTGGGAGTCACTCAGGCCAACATAGATATACAAAACATAGACTTACACACCCTGGCTCAACATAACATAGTCCCCAGAGCCAGGGCGTGACAAAAGCAAGAAAATAACTAGGGCTTTACAGTGATGGTGGAGAAATTTTGGGATTAATTAGGGTTAAAATCTTCCTAGAAGTGACACAGGGTTGAAGGATGGACATGTCAAAATGCTTAATTTTCACACTTTAGCCTTTTTTTCTCTCAGATTTATTTAATTCTCCATGTGGTCTATATTAAAGGGCACTTCAATGAATAAACTCAGCAAAAAAAGAAACTTCCCTTTTTCAGGACCCTGTCTTTCAAAGATAATTTGTAAAAATCCAAATAACTTCACAGATCTTCATTGTAAAGGGTTTAAACACTGTTTCCCATGCTTGTTCGATTAACCATAAACAATTAATGAACATGCACCTGTGGAACGGTCGTTAAGACACTAACAGCTTACAGACGGTAGGCAATTAAGGTCACAGTTATGAAAACTTAGGACACTAAAGTGGCCTTTCTACTGACTCTGAAAAACACCAAAAGAAAGATGCTCTGGGTCCCTGCTCATCTGCGTGAACGTGACTTAGGCATGAGGACTACAGATGTGGCCAGGGCAATAAATTGCAATGTTTGTACTGTGAGACGCCTAAGACAGTGCTACAGGGAGACAGGACGGACAGTGATTGTCCTCGCAGTGGCAGACCATGTGTAACAACACCTGCACAGGATCGGTACATCCGAACATCACACCTGCGGGACAAGTACAGGATGGCAACAACAACTGCCTGAGTTACACCAGGAACGCACAATCCCTCCATCAGTGCTCAGACTGTCCGCAATAGGCTGAGAGAGGCTGGACTGAGGGCTTGTAGGCCTGTTGTAAGGCAGGTCCTCACCGGCAACAACGTCGCCTATGGGCACAAACCCACCGTCGCTGGACCAGACAGGACTGGCAAAAAGTGCTCTTCACTGACGAGTCGCGGTTTTGTCTCACCAGGGGTGATGGTCGGATTCGCGTTTAACGTCTAGGGCGGTGTGTCACAGCATCATCGGACTGAGCTTGTTGTCATTGCAGGCAATCTTAACGCTGTGCGTTACAGGGAAGACATCCTCCTCCCTCATGTGGTACCCTTCCTGCAGGCTCATCCTGACATGACCCTCCAGCATGACAATGCCACCAGCCATACTGCTCGTTCTGTGCGTGATTTCCTGCAAGACAGGAATGTCAGTGTTCTGCCATGGCCAGCGAAGAGCCCGGATCTCAATCCCATTGAGCACGTCTGGGACCTGTTGGATCGGAGGGTGAGGGCTAGGGCTATTCCCCCCAGAAATGTCCGGGAACTTGCAGGTGCCTTGGTGGAAGAGTGGGATAACATCTCACAGCAAGAACTAGCAAATCTGGTGCAGTCCATGAGGAGGAGATGCACTGCAGTACTTAATGCAGCTGGTGGCCACACCAGATACTCACTGTTACTTTTGACCCCCCCCCCCACTCTCAGTTGTTGAATCTTGTTATGTTCATACAAATATGTACACATGTTAAGTTTGCTGAAAATAAATGCAGTTGACAGTGAGAGGATGTATATTTTTTTGCTGAGTTTATAACAGGCTGTTCATTATTGTGATTCATGAACACAACTAAATATGTCTGGAGTTTCTCCTATCAGTAGTTGAGTGACTAAAGAGGTACTATGTGTTCTCATTCTCATCACAGGTTGGGCTCATGGTAATGGCTGGAGTGGAACAGGTGGAATAGTATCAAATACATCAAAAACATGGTTTCCATGTGTTTGATGCCATTCCATTTGCTTCATCCCAGCTATTATTATGAGCTGTCCTCCCCTGTTATAGTAGTTAGCACTTATAAAAATATACAGATGTATAAAACAAAGAAATGGCTCCCATAAATATTGAAATACCTGAAAATGAACCATGCACACACATCACTGAGCTGAGAACATAGTGGTTGGGGTGGGAAAAAGATCAGCACACAAGATGGAAGCTTTGGCTCCCTCTAGAGGTTGAGTCTGAGATAGAGCTGCAATGTAATGCAAGTACATACTGTCACTCTGTCAAGATTCAGGTCACTGCAATGCCAAAAACATCCACTACCAGTGGCAAAGTGGTCCTGGGTTCAAGAGAAGGGAAAAGGGTAAACGATGAAAGTGAAAACAAAAAGCAGGAGTGGAGTTCAGTCAGATGAACAGATAGGCGGTATGAACCTTGGTGCACCCATAGAGATAGACAGAGGACTCATCTTTTAATCTGTGCCATTATAGCTTCTGGGCAGGGTGGAGTGCCATTGAGGCAATCTACATTTTGAAGTAGTATATTTGCTTCTTAACGATTTGCTGACTCCAACAGGGTCACCAACAGCCAATGAAGTTGGAAGTCCCACCCAGTTGAATACATTAAAATGGTTGAAGCCCTCAATGGTGTTGCCCATGCAAATACGCCTTTTGGCCACTAGAGGCCTCTATCATTCTCTATGGGTGTACCCCTCTTCCTCAAATGGGTGTTAACCCAGTGGAGTGAGTGGACACAGCCCTTAACCAATGAAAAACAAGAACAAATCTGGATAAGAGCAGTCTGCTAAATGACAAAAATGTAAATGTAAATACCAGCATGAACAATTGCACCGGTTGACATTAAATCTCACACTATAGACTGGATGTGACCCATGGGGCGGCGCACAATTGGCCCAGCGTCTTCCAGGGTAGGGGAGGGAATGGCCGGCAGGGATGTAGCTCAGTTGGTAGAGCATGGCGTTTGCAACGCCAGGGTTGTGGGTTTGATTCCCACGGGGGGCCGAAAAAAAAAATATGTATGCACTCACTAACTGTAAGTCGCTCTGGATAAGAGTGTCTGCTAAATGACTAAAATGTAAAAATGTGTTAGAAATATCCCAATCCATTCCAACATCATCTGTCTCCCAGGTTTTCACACAAAAAAAGAAATAAAAAAAAAGATTGGAGAAGTAGATATGTGGTATGTGTTAATATCAAATATCAAACGTTGTCGAGCAAGCACACGGTTGTGCATAGATACAGGAGGTGAGATAGTGGTTCGTCCTTTGCCTGACCAGGATCATATTCATTAGGGCACAACGATTCAAAACGGTGTGCAACAGAAAACGAAAATGAGTGATTCCAATTGGACTAGTTCAAATAGTACCTCCCCGTTTCGGCAACAACATTTCTGTTTAGTTCCTAGTGAATATGACCAAGGCTATCTCCACAGCATAGGGACACTGGACCTGAGTATGGGTCTTGGGGCCTCCAGCCCGCTCCCTCACCCTCCTCCACTCCCTCTCTCGCTCCCTCTCCCTCTCCCGCTCCCTCTCCCTCACCCGCTCCCTCTCCCTCACCCGCTCCCTCTCCCTCCTCCACTCCCTCTCTCGCTCCCTCTCCCTCACCCGCTCCCTCTCCCTCTCCCTCCACCACAGGATAGGGGTTTGGTTGGCCCTCCACCCCAGAGATAGAGATTTCGTCTGGCCCGCTCCACTACGCCCCCCTCTCCTCAAAGAACCACTTCTGGTTGGCGTGGTCCGAGCAGGGCCGCAGGGCGGGGGCAGGGCTGCCATTGTCCGTCTTGTCCACAGCCTGGACACACTTCTGGGTCATCATGTGGTAGAGGGTGCCGTCCTATTGGAGAGGAGTTATTTATAACATGTCACCTTTATTCATACAGGTTATTGAAATACAGTCTATTTTACAAGACAGACCAAATGGCCTTGTCTTAAGGCCTATTCCCTAATACTGGTCTTCATCCTTGTTTTCTAACCAGCTAATATCTACCTGAGCTACCAAGTGTGTGGACTCAATGACAAATGAGCACCAATGGGATATTAACACCAGTAGGACTGGATACAGCCCTGGAGGAGTGGAGTTGTGAACCACTGGTGTGTAGACTACATCCAGGAACACAAGAGACTACATACATACATTACAGAGATGGGAGCAGTGCAGTGTGAAAACAGCAATATCATAGTAAATCCTCATGTTTGAATATGGAGAGGGCCAAGAAATTGTCTCCCGCCTTCTGTCGCTCCCTCCCTCCCTCCCTCCCTCCCTCCATCCCTCCCTCTCTCCATTTACATTTAGATATAATGCTTTATCTCCAGCTACAGTGGGGAGAACAAGTATTTGATATACTGCCGATTTTGCAGGTTTTCCTACTTACAAAGCATGTAGAGGTCTGTAATTTCTATCATAGGTACACTTCAACTGTGAGAGACGGAATCTAAAATCACATTGTATGATTTTTAAGTAATTAATTTGCATTTTATTGCATGACATAAGTATTTGATACATCAGAAAAGCAGAACTTAATATTTGGTACAGAAACCTTTGTTTGCAATTACAGAGATCATACGTTTCCTGTAGGTCTTGACCAGGTTTGCACACACTGCAGCAGGGATTTTGGCCCACTCCTCCATACAGACCTTCTCCAGATCCTTCAGGTTTCGGGGCTGTCGCTGGGCAATATGGACTTTCAGCTCCCTCCAAAGATTTTCTATTGGGTTCAGGTCTGGAGACTGGCTAGGCCACTCCAGGACCTTGAGATGCTTCTTACGGAGCCACTCCTTAGTTGCCCTGGCTGTGTGTTTCGGGTCGTTGTCATGCTTGAATGCCCAGCCACGACCCATCTTCAATGCTCTTACTGAGGGAAGGAGGTTGTTGGCCAAGATCTCGCGATACATGGCCCCATCCATCCTCCCCTCAATGCGGTGCAGTCGTCCTGTCCCCTTTGCAGAAAAGCATCCCCAAAGAATGATGTTTTCACCTCCATGCTTCACGGTTGGAGAGGTTGGAGTCTGTTTGATTGAGTGTGTGGACAGGTGTCTTTTATACAGGTAACGAGTTCAAACAGGTGCAGTTAATACAGGTAATGAGTGGAGAACAGGAGGGCTTCTTAAAGAAAAACTAACAGGTCTGTGAGAGCCAGAATTCTTACTGGTTGGTAGGTGATCAAATACTTATGTCATGCAATAAAATGCAAATTAATTACTTCAAAATCATACAATGTGATTTTCTGGATTTTTGATAGATTTAGATTCCGTCTCTCACAGTTGAAGTGTACCTATGATAAAAAGTACAGACCTCTACATGCTTTGTAAGTAGGAAAACCTGCAAAATCAGCATTGTATCAAATACTTGTTCTCCACACTGTATTAAGATGTCTGGCTACACTGAACACATATACTAAACAACCAAGTATGCACACCCAGACAATAGGCTACCTCAATGTTCTATGATCCACTATGTACAAACCGCTACATCAAATCTATCCAGAATACATTATTTGATTATGTAACCTCTACTCCATAGAAAGACTAGGGGGATTTTATTTACTAAAGTGATACCCGGATGATTCTGTATCTGAGGGTAGTTGGAGTCTGTGGAGGCTAAGGCACTGGTGGGTGTCGGAGAGCGAGCGAGAGAGAGCGAGCGAGCGAGAGAGAGAGAGAGAGAGAGAGAGAGAGAGAGAGAGAGAGAGAGAGAGAGAGAGAGAGAGAGAGAGAGAGAGAGAGAGAGAGAGAGAGAGAGAGAGAGAGAGAGAGAGAAGGGCTTAATGTCAGTGTTTGTCAAAGATTTCCTTTGAGCATGCTCTGAAGGCCTCGAGGCCGCTCCGACAAGAAACGCAACAGAACAGACAGAACACGAGTGCTTAGTGAAAACCAACATACCAACATTTAGCTACACCCGTACTACTGTATTGGTCCATGTGTTCCTCTGGGTTTTCCACTCCACTCTTTTCTCTATCCCCTTCAGAGGAGGCTGGTGGGCGGAGATATAGGAGGACTGGTTCATTGTAATGGCTGAATGGAACGGTATCAAACACATCAAACATATGGTTTCCATGTGTTTGATACCCTTACATTGATTCCATTACAATGAGCCTGTCCTCTTATTTCTCAGCCCACAAGCCACCACTGACCCTCTTTCTAAGCCACCCTTTTTCTCTCTGACCCACAGTCTCACTCTACCCCCCCCCCCTTCTTTCTGTTAACAAAACCTCCCCCATCCCCAACCCTCCCCCCAAACCCCTTGCTCTGCTCCCTGTTTTCCTGCCCCACTTCCTTGTCGTTAAAGTTAGCATTTCCCTCCAAATATTCCCATTCTTCCCCTCCCTGCCTCCATCCCATCCTCCCCATCCACCTCATTCACTTGAAGACAAGCTCTTGGCTGCATCCCAAATTATACCCTATTGTCTATACAGTGTAGAAAATAGGGTGCCATTTTGACCAGGGCCCTTGTATATAGGGAATAGGTTACCATTTAGGATGCATAGTCCCCTTCCCCCTCACCTCTCTGAGGACAAACTTCTGGTCCTGTGGTACAGGCTGCCGGGGTTTCTTGCACAGGTGCACGGTCAGGTAGGTGGAGACGGCGTCCCCCGCAGCGCACCCTGCTGGCTCCCTGGTGTTATAACGGATCTCACTTCTCTCACTGGAGTACTCAAAGAACTGCAGCAGGGTGAGACCAGCAGGGTGAGACCAGCAGAGTGTGGGCTGTGTGGTGTGTGTGAGTTTTTGTTGTGTCCATTTCAGTTGCCAGTACAAAGTAGGGCACCACAGTGGATACATAGGGGTGCTGAAATAACAATGCCAACTTTTAAGGGGCTCAATGTAGACCACTGCAGACCACACCGGATATAACTTTTGTACAATACTCTCTTTTTATCCTTTGGGTGCAAAAAATGATGTTTATTAGTTTAACACACCTAACAAAGACTATTTCAGTTTAAGGTTGAGCGCGATGGTACCTGCTTTCTTCACTATCCTTTCGGTCCAAATTCACAAAGCAATTTTATACTTGTCAATGTAAATTATAATCTGAAGCCATGAGACAAACACTCTGCCAGGCCCAGTCAAAAGCCAAATAACCACTAGGCCATGACAAGGCTATTGGGGGGGCATTCTAAGCACAGTTCAAGGTAACATCAATGCTAAGAACACAAGACAACAATCACTGCAGTCCTGAAAACAAAATAAGATAGCATACAAGTGTATGGACCACTACTAAATGAAGGACATAGAGAGTAAAGGTGGAGTTTTATCTACCTGGTTTTAAATGAAGGACATAGAGAGTAAAGGTGCAGTTATATCTACCTGGTTTTAAATGAAGGACATAGAGAGTAAAGGTGCAGTTATATCTACCTGGTTTTAAATGAAGGACATAGAGAGTAAAGGTGCAGTTATATCTACCTGGTTTTAAATGAAGGACATAGAGAGTAAAGGTGCAGTTATATCTACCTGGTTTTAAATGAAGGACATAGAGAGTAAAGGTGCAGTTATATCTACCTGGTTTTAAATGAAGGACATAGAGAGTAAAGGTGCAGTTATATCTACCTGGTTTTAAATGAAGGACATAGAGAGTAAAGGTGGAGTTTTATCTACCTGGTTTTAAATGAAGGACATAGAGAGTAAAGGTGCAGTTATATCTACCTGGTTTTAAATGAAGGACATAGAGAGTAAAGGTGGAGTTTTATCTACCTGGTTTTAAATGAAGGACATAGAGAGTAAAGGTGCAGTTATATCTACCTGGTTTTAAATGAAGGACATAGAGAGTAAAGGTGGAGTTATATCTACCTGGTTTTAAATGAAGGACATAGAGAGTAAAGGTGCAGTTATATCTACCTGGTTTTAAATGAAGGACATAGAGAGTAAAGGTGGAGTTATAGCTACCTGGTTTTACATTTACATTTACGTAATTTAGCAGATGCTCTTATCCAGAGCGACTTACAAATTGGTGCATTCACCTTATGATAGCCAGTGGGATAACCACTTTACAATATTTACAATATATAGAGTATATTTTTAATTTTCATTTGTTTTATATATATATATATATATATATATATATATATATATATATATATATATATATATATATATATATATATCACAGCTCCGTAGGCAAGCACCATGGTCTTGTAGCAGATGCGAGCTTCAACTGGAAGCCAGTGGAGTGTGCGGAGGAGCGGGGTGACGTGAGAGAACTTGGGAAGGTTGAACACCAGACAGGCTGCAGCGTTCTGGATGAGTTGTAGGGTTTTAATTGAAGGATATAGAGAGTAAAGATGGAGTTATAGCTACCTGGTTTTAAATGAAGGACATAGAGAGTAAAGATGGAGTTATATCTACCTGGTTTTAAATGAAGGACATAGAGAGTAAAGGTGCAGTTATATCTACCTGGTTTTAAATGAAGGACATAGAGAGTAAAGATGGGAGTTATAGCTACCGGGTTTTAAATGAAGGACATAGAGAGTAAAGGTGCAGTTATATCTACCTGGTTTTAAATGAAGGACATAGAGAGTAAAGATGGGAGTTATAGCTACCGGGTTTTAAATGAAGGACATAGAGAGTAAAGGTGCAGTTATATCTACCTGGTTTTAAATGAAGGACATAGAGAGTAAAGATGGGAGTTATAGCTACCGGGTTTTAAATGAAGGACATAGAGAGTAAAGATGGAGTTATAGCTACCTGGTTTTAAATGAAGGACATAGAGAGTAAAGATGGAGTTATAGCTACCTGGTTTTAAATGAAGGACATAGAGAGTAAAGGTGCAGTTATATCTACCTGGTTTTAAATGAAGGACATAGAGAGTAAAGATGGGAGTTATAGCTACCGGGTTTTAAATGAAGGACATAGAGAGTAAAGGTGCAGTTATATCTACCTGGTTTTAAATGAAGGACATAGAGAGTAAAGATGGGAGTTATAGCTACCCGGGTTTTAAATGAAGGACATAGAGAGTAAAGGTGCAGTTATATCTACCTGGTTTTAAATGAAGGACATAGAGAGTAAAGATGGGAGTTATAGCTACCGGGTTTTAAATGAAGGACATAGAGAGTAAAGATGGGAGTTATAGCTACCTGGTTTTAAATGAAGGACATAGAGAGTAAAGATGGGAGTTATAGCTACCGGGTTTTAAATGAAGGACATAGAGAGTAAAGATGGGAGTTATAGCTACCTGGTTTTAAATGAAGGACATAGAGAGTAAAGATGGGAGTTATAGCTACCTGGTTTTAAATGAAGGACATAGAGAGTAAAGATGGGAGTTATAGCTACCGGGTTTTAAATGAAGGACATAGAGAGTAAAGGTGCAGTTATATCTACCTGGTTTTAAATGAAGGATATAGAGAGTAAAGATGGAGTTATAGCTACCTGGTTTTAAATGAAGGACATAGAGAGTAAAGATGGAGTTATAGCTACCTGGTTTTGTCCCATGCCATGACAGGTGTAGAGGATGATCCGGTGGCCCACCAGGTTATTGTCGTCAGGAGGGTTGTAGTCAAAGCAGTAGCTAGACATGCCTCTGTTCTTCAGCTAGAGGGAAACAACATGCAGATTCCATTGTTATAGTACAGCTATGAGTGTGGGGAGTCAAGAGAAAGATCATTCACATTGTCTATGATAACTGACATTTGAGTGCACTATCCCTTTAATAAAAATAGGTTAATGTGGTGCCAATGTGAGATTCATTAGGGCACACCGTAGTATAGGAAAACGATAACAAGCTTTTCTTATTGGACAAGTTCAGGTAGTTTCAGTCCGTTTCAGTCTGCATAATGAATGCATCCCTGGAGTCAAAATGGCAGCATTCTCCTCACCATTCCAAACATCCCAGGCCTGTCCTCAGGGACGTGGATATCAGGATAGATGTTCTCCAGGTACCACTTGAAGTCCTTACATCTTAACTGGGTCCTGAGCTTCCTCCTGTCTGTCACGTCCCCAAAGGCCTCCTGAAAACAACAACGGCGCAAGAAACTTTAGTTCCACATTTCTTTCCAATCTGTGGACTAGAGTCTTCTATGAGCATAGACAGGACTAGCCTGGGTACCAGTCTGTTTGAGTTATCATTCCACTCCTTGCCACTCCTTGCCATGCTAAACTTGACACAGAGTACAAGGAGTAGAATGTTAGCAAAACAGGTTCTGAATTTCAGGCTAAGACAGAACTTATTCTTTACCTGAAATGTAGACATCTTATTTAGAAGGATTGTGCATCATAAAAGGTTATTTAGTTTGAGCCAATGCCGATATGAGCTCAGAAATAAATGTGAAACCGACTTCCTGTCTGTTTGAGTCTCTGGGTATATTCTGTGAAATGACAGACAACAGCACCATCTATGGTTTTTCAACATTTTTAGATCTCTCTCTCACAAACAAGACTTTTGCATCACACTCCTCTTCTGTTGCACACAACCCCAAATCACACATAAACACTTCCCACTGTCGGTGCACCACTGCCTCCTGGTCACTATTAAAGGGATAGATCACTCAAAACATGCATTATCGTTACAG